>NW_006262075.1:6724431-6753537 GCF_000493195.1 Citrus x clementina | reverse complement strand
CCTTCCCACCCAAAAACCCCCACCTTCAGGGGACAAAGGTTGGACCCCTTCCCTTCCTTTTTTTTTTTTTTTTCAAATATTTTGGCGGTTCCCAACCCTCCAAAAACCCAAAGGAAAAAACCACCCCCCCCCCCCCCCCAAAAAAAAATCTCCAAAAACCCAGATACATAAAAACGCATATTTTCAAGATCTACACAGTCAAACAATTATCAAAAAACTAAAGAACTCCACTCAATCGCTTGTACAGATATATTTACATACTGGATCATGGCAAAGTTTTGATTTTTCTTTGCTTCAAAACAAAAAATAATAATAAAATAAAAGGCAACAAACACGAGATCAAAGCTCCTTTTTTAACTTCGCTTTAAAATCCATCAAACAAACACGTTTAAAGTATTACCTCGAGATTTAGGGCTGAGAAAACACAAACAAAAATCCAAGCCTTGGCAGAGACAGAGAGTGAAGCTGGGCCTCTTACGGCGAAGAGATCGAAGAAGAGAATAAAAAGGAGTTGATGGGTATTATTGGAAACAGACAACACAAAGAGTGGAAATTCCGATGGTTTTATTATTGTTTTTTTGGTAATTTCAGTGTTACACAAGGGTATAAGTGACAATTTGTTAATAATTATATGTGAGATTATTGATGAGATAAAGTGACCGACCGCCGGTTAACCGCTTAAAAAGGAATTTAATTAAGAAAAGTAAAAATGTGTGAATAGAAATAAACTCTACCTTAAATTATTTACCCACACTTCCAATTCCAAAATTTTCACTATTTAAGATTTTACTTTGATCCAAAAAATAAACATCATCTCAAAAAAGTGTCAATTTCATGACTCTTTAACAATTAAATTTTGATTTATTATTGCAGCCAATAATGTGATTAGAAACAAGACTTTTAGTTTCCCGAAACTTTATTTTTCTAATTCTATATTACATAGGGGTGGGCATTTGGTTCGGTTCAATCCGAACCGAACTGAACCGAACCGTATTATGACAATTTAGTTCGGTTTTGTTCGGAGCAAAAAACCAAATGGTTTAAAAATTCTGCACCATTTGGTTTTTTTTTTTGTTCGGTTCAAAACCGAACTAAATTACCGAACCAAATGGTTCGAGAAAAAATTAAAATTAAAATTAAAAAAATAGTTCATAATTTATCTTTTTTTTATTTTTGTTTGTTAATTAATACATGATATTATATATATCATAGTATACACTTTATTTTATTGTTTAACTTTATTGTTTTAATTTATTATTGTTAGATTTTATTATATTGGTTATTATTTATGGATTTCTAGATTGTTTTTGGAATTTATTATGTTAATTTACTATTGTTAGATTTTATTTATGTTGTTTATTGTTTGCTAATTTATAGACTCAAGATTATTATTGTATTAATAATGTATTATTATATTATATTTTTTTTACTGAATAATGAATATATAGGATAAAACTAAATTATAGAACCAAATTGAACTGAACCAAATGCATTTGGTTCATAAATTCATGAACCATTTGGTTTCAGTTTGGTTCATAAATTCATGAGACTGAACCAAACCAAACTAAATAGTGTCCACCCTTAATATTACATAGTATATAGCATGACAACAAATAGTTAGACATTCCATAATCACTAGCATAAACAAATTAATACATCATCAACTTCTTTGTACATTGTAAATTAGTTAAATAAGTAAAAGTCTAAACACAAATTAATAAAATACCAAAGAAAATCTACAATGAATAATATACAAATATTTGATACATTAAAATATGTACAAAGATTTCCACTTCCAAAATAAAATATGTGTTTTGTTTAGTATGCCATTTATAAGTTTATTTAATCATTTAACTAGGAGAGATGGACTTGTCAATATATGGAAATTTTATTTTTTTTTAATGTGCTTAGAAAATGTTTTCATTATCTTATAAAATTTCATCTTTTATATTTTTCGTGCTATACATTACTTGATCTTTTCGTTAAAGCACTATTTACAAAATAAGAAAAAAAAATGTCTTGAAAGCTGTTGTAAGTTCTGTAACAAAGGGAATGAAACTAAAAACATATCAAAATAAATGTTGTTAAATTTACTATTTCTTATACATTTTAAATCAAACTAGAGAATTAAAGTCCAAACACCCCAATGGAAATTGAACTAGATACGATGATTTTGTATTAGAAATTGAACTTTAAATGATGTATCATTATTAACATAATATAACAAATAGGAACAAGAAAATTAAGGTAGATCATCATCATCATCATCATTATCTCTATTTCTAATCCTATGTTTCCTCCTTATTCCTTTTTTTGGAAGAAATGACAATGCATGAGTCAAATTAGGTTGGATTAATAATATGGGGGGGAAAAAAAACTGAAGTCATATTTCACATAAGGTAAGTGACTTTTCCTCATCGTCCACAAAGAAAGTGCAACTACAAGTAGGAATTGAATCCTTCATTTTTCAAAATATCATGAAAAGATATATTGATATCATAATAAAATTTTCTATTGCAACTATACCTAAATAATTTTATTTTAACGTAAAGATGCATAATAAACTGCATGTATTTATATATATTTAAAAACAAAAAATTCTTATCCTCACACACAAGTACACACGATTATTCCACTATACTAATGAGTGGTTCCAAAATTTATTTTGACCACAACATTTTTTTAGTGTATTTAAAAAAAAAAAAAGAAAGAAAGATAAAACGACCCCAATACTTTGATGATTCTGTCGATGAGCAATATGCTTTAATGTGTTATGCTTAATACATTTTCTTTCACTCTCCATATGAAAAAGAGTTTGTACCAAAGAGGGTCTAAATGAAAGAAAATAGAAACCACAGGGACACAAACGGAAATTATAACAAAAGGGGAACAGAAAAAAAGGGTTTCGAGTGGTAACATGAACAGAACTCAACACACGCACACACAAGTGTTGGAGGCCCCGTATAATATATAAGTGCTGCAAAGACCAAACTTTAGTCCCTTCCCTTTTAACTCCACGGCGCAGATCCGAGGAGTTTGGTAACCCTAGCAACTATTTTCTCTTAAATCAATCTTCTCCTTCTCTTTGAAGAAAAAAGAAAACCAACTCTTTCTCTCGATTTTAATCACCATCATCAAAGCTTTGCAGGTCACTCTTTTTTTCTTCGATTTATTTGCTGTTTTATATTGTTTGATAATTTGTCAAAGATTGATGCTTTACCTTTTTTTTTCAGATGTTTATGTATGTCGGTCTGTGTGAAAGTTGTTTTTTTGAGGGAAATATTTATGGGTTTGGTGGATTTTTGTCTTTGGGGGGTTGATTTGACGTTGGCGTAGGGTTTTGTATGTTTTCGGATCTGGGTTTGTTTTGATTGTGTCTATACGCCTTGATGATCTGGAGATTGATTTGATTTGCTGATTCTTTGTATCAGATGGAGCATGAGACTCATGTTTTCTTCTTATGACTTTTCTTTATTACTGTTCTATCAGAAACTAATCTAGGAGTGAAGTAAGATTTTTTAGATGCTAAGTAGATTTAGAATTTTATGAGGTCTAAAACTGTTTGTGACTAGTTTTGTCAGAAGAGTGATTTTTATATATTTGGCCGAATGCAAGTTACCTGTTCAAAAATTGTGATGCACCAAGTGCTTGTTTTCTTCTCTTTTATGCGTTTTTTACCATAATTTTGTCTTGATGATACTGCAATGATCATTCTGTTATATGGCTACTCTTAATGGCTCTGTTTGTAATTAACTTATTGAGACACTAAAATATAGTGGATTCTATCAGAAAAATCTTTCCCTACAAGTTGGAATGTGCTGGATCATTGTTATTTGGCATTCACTCATTTATATCTATTAGTTGCACTCTCCTGTTTCCTTTGATTTTGGTAATTCAGAGAAACAATGATTTAAGTAATGAATGTAGTTTTATTTTGAGAGCTATTTGCTGGTCTTAAGTTCTTTAATTCTTGCTGAACTTTGGGGGAGTGGGGAAAGCACTGTCTGGTGATCATATCAGATGGCTGGCTGCCTGTTAGCAGATCTTCTCCAAACACTAATACAGAAGATAATGCTTGTAGTCCTCTTTGTTTGGTTTGCAAGTTTGGCTCTTCTGTTACATTGTCTTCCAGTAAGAAGTGATTTTATCTGGTTGACTGAGTGATATAGATATCCTTCCTGCCTTGGAATGAGTTGACTTGCGCAATATCACAATTCATGACTTGTGATTTGAGTATTTTATTCAGACTTTTGTCAGATATCTTTTATTTCTTCACGTGCACTGGTTTGTACGTTTGTCTTATTTTCACTTTTCATCTAATTTGCTTAAGGTTTTCTATGTTCAGATATGGCTGGTTTGGCACCCGAAGGATCTCAATTTGATGCTCGTCAGTATGACACCAAGATGAATGAACTGTAAGATTATTTTTTATTGTCATTTCTGTTAATCTTCAGCAAGAAGTGGCTCTTAGTATAAAATAAAACACCTTGATCTCAGGATTTACATCTGTCTCAATTATTTTATTGATGCAGGCTCTCTACTGATGGGCAAGATTTCTTCACTTCTTATGATGAAGTTTATGACAGTTTTGATGCAATGGGACTGCAGGAAAACCTTTTGAGGGGAATCTATGCCTATGGTATTTAAAGAAGGGCTTTACTACTAAAACATCTTTGCCCTATTCTTTTTTCCTTTGTTCACCTTTGTTTTACACCCTTTGTTACGTTGCACCATCTTATGTGTATAATGGTCTTGTTTAAGTGTTTTTCGTCTTGCAAGTGTACTTTTTAATGTCATTGCAAATTACCTTGTGTTCCTATTCTTCTGTTTTACCTATTGGGAAGATGGAATGGTTAATGTGTCCTTATTTTATTTGCAGGGTTTGAGAAGCCCTCTGCTATTCAGCAAAGGGGAATTGTTCCCTTCTGCAAGGGACTTGACGTCATTCAGCAGGCTCAGTCTGGAACTGGGAAAACAGCAACTTTCTGCTCTGGAATTTTGCAGCAACTTGATTATGGTCTTGTCCAATGTCAGGCCCTGGTATTGGCACCCACTAGGGAACTAGCTCAACAGATTGAGAAAGTAATGAGGGCACTTGGTGATTATCTTGGTGTTAAGGTTCATGCTTGTGTCGGTGGGACAAGTGTTCGCGAGGATCAGCGCATTCTTCAAGCTGGTGTTCATGTTGTTGTTGGCACTCCTGGTCGTGTGTTTGACATGCTGCGCCGACAGTCTTTACGCCCTGATTACATTAAGATGTTTGTACTGGATGAGGCTGATGAAATGCTTTCCCGTGGTTTTAAGGATCAGGTTTGTTATTGTATATATATTGATTGCACTTCTTTGCTTGGTTACCGTGTCTTGATAGTTCCCATGGAGTTCTTTTATGCGATTTACTAATTACTGTTTTCTGGTTGTCAGATCTATGATATTTTCCAGCTGCTTCCAGCTAAAGTTCAGGTGGGGGTTTTCTCTGCTACAATGCCTCCTGAGGCCTTGGAGATTACAAGGAAGTTTATGAACAAGCCTGTGAGAATCTTGGTTAAACGTGATGAACTCACCCTTGAGGGTATCAAGCAATTTTATGTCAATGTTGAGAAGGAAGAATGGAAGCTTGAAACACTCTGTGATCTTTATGAGACTCTGGCCATAACCCAGAGTGTCATCTTTGTGAACACTCGGCGAAAGGTCGACTGGCTTACGGACAAGATGCGAAGCCGTGACCATACAGTCTCTGCCACTCATGGGGACATGGATCAGAACACCCGAGATATCATTATGCGTGAATTTCGCTCTGGTTCTTCTCGTGTTCTCATCACCACTGATCTGTTGGCTCGTGGTATTGATGTGCAGCAAGTTTCACTTGTCATAAATTATGATCTGCCGACTCAACCAGAAAACTACCTTCACCGTATTGGACGAAGTGGTCGATTTGGAAGAAAGGGTGTTGCCATTAATTTTGTGACAAGGGATGATGAGAGAATGCTTTTTGATATTCAAAAGTTCTATAACGTGGTCATTGAGGAGCTGCCTTCAAACGTTGCTGACCTTCTTTGAGGAGGTTCTGTTTTTGTAAGTTTGTCGAGGCAAGAAGGGGTTTCCTGATTTTGCAAGTACTGTTTAATGTGGTGGTTCTTTTCTCCCCTTTTTTTTTTTTTTTGGTTTCTTCTTCCTTTCCGTCTAGTGTCTTAAATTAATGTTGTTCTCAAACATATCCGACCATTTAATCATATGGGTCATGCACATTTGCAAGCTGCACTGTGGTGGGTTTATAATTATTGAAATTTTTGTTGCTGTTAGGTCTTTGTATTTTATGTCCTTTTGTTATCAATTTTATTTCTATTATAATTGTTTAGCAGAAGCCGGTTATTAGATTTATACTTGGTGTGTCTGGGGAAATGATTTGGGTGGTGTTTTAATATTCTTTGCATTGTTTTTGTTTGGCAAAATGTTTTTTTCCCAATTTTTGTTGAGCAAGATTGAATCCTGAATTTTCTTTTTGAGAAATACAGAATCTGATTTAATACGCACGTTTACAAGAGGTTCTAATGTTATATTATCTTGACGCCTGAAATAATTTTTTGTTTACTCGTGCTTGGAATTTTGAAACATGGCATGATGAGTCTTCAGGCCCCTTTTTGGAGCAGCCACAGCACGAGCAGCAAGAGAGTACAAGACTGGCCAAAATGAAAAGGACCCTTCAAGACGACGGATGTTTACATTTGAAATTATTGAAGTTTTATTGTAGAATTTATTGGCCGTCTTCAAAGTGATCACGTCATGTTTCCATGTTTTGAAAGAAGTAGTCCAATCTTGCGCACAGCGCACTGATGATACTTATCAGAATAATGCCATATTTTCAACTCTGTTGGGGTCCATAGTTGTCAAATCTAATAATTTGGAGTCGTCTCGTCTCGTCTCATCTCATGGGCTGGGACCATGGTTTAACCAATCACCATTGAATGTTGATTCCCGCTGGTCAAAATTCTATTACCACAGAAGATGACCAGCTGATGAGCCTTTCAAGAGAATGACTCTCACGAGTTTCTCGCAAACTCACTTTTAAATGGACTGATTGATGCTTTTAAGTAAGGTTTAGAAGTCTTTGATTGCCAATAACACAGCAAAGACGTAATTTTAAATCTTAAAAAACACTCTTTTGTACCATATAATATTGGACAACAAATTAGGTCATGCTTGATGTTAAGGCCTTTTGATCAATCAATTTTAACGCATGCATACCAAGTTAGCCTGCCACAGAACTACCCGGTCCACCTGGCAAAGCTCATTTAAGATGAGGCAAAACTAGTAGCTGCATCAGCCTCGTGGAAACTGGATTGTGTGAATCAAAGTTGAAAATGTCAAAACTCCTTAAATTCCACCAAAGAAAAAGTACCCATCTTGTATGAATAGTTAAAAAGGCTCAAGACACCCATCTTGTGATGCTCCCAACAAATCTTAAATATTGCAAGCAAAAGTTCACAACACACCACCACCACCACCACCGCCACCTTTACTAAGTGATTTCAAATCTCCATTTTTCTCCTCTATTTTCTCACTCATTCTTGAATCTCTTTCTTTTCTTTTCTTTTCTTGGATTCAAATGGAGAATTATAGATCCAAATCATGCAAAATTGATAGCTTTTATGATGGCAAGGCAACAGCGCCGACAAGCATGCAGGATTTGCGATGTTTCAGTGCAAATTATGCCACCCCAACACAGCCAAACGATCAACAGCTAGGAAAGAAGAGTAAGTCGAAGAAAAGCAAAAGCACTTTTGGGTCAGTATCAAAGAGCTGGAGCTTCAATGATCCTGAGCTGCAGAGGAAAAAGAGAGTTGCCAGTTACAAAGTCTACACCGTTGAAGGCAAAATGAAAGGGTCTCTGAGGAAAAGCTTAAAGTGGGTCAAGAACACATACACTCAAATTGTCCATGGATGGCAATGATCAAATGGTGAAATGGGTATCTCTTTCGTTTTTTCTTCCACTTTTTCTGATCTCAGTTTCACATAAAAGTTACATGTGTCTGAGTTATGTTACAATATTATAACTTTATTTTTTTATTTTTCGTCTTTATGTTCTTTGGGATCTGAAGAGTCAAATGTATGCAGCTTAGACTTGGATTTAGCATATTCTGTGCCTCAATTATATAAAGCCAGAGTGTTCAAGATCTATGATAGTTATGGCGTAACTTCTTCTGCCACTGCATGTTCTGATATCCTACAGAAGAAAGTGTTGATAGATTTGTGCTTGATCCAAGTTCTGCTCATGCAAGAACACGTCTTTTGTATTTTTGGTGTGATATGAGCTTAAAGAAATTTTCACTCAAAATCTCACAGCAGGACTATTTTGACTTTGCAACTATTTATAATTTTATATAGGGTATTGGGGAATTGAATAAGTTGGCTGTGAAAATTATTGATTGGGATTGCAGCAAAAATTTTTGTAGAATCAGTTTATGAGTTATGACGCTTGAAGAATAATTTAACAAATTTTTAATTGGACTAAAACTGTCAAACGAAGACTTTTTGGTTGGTCAAAGAAATTTTGTAGAATCAGTCTGTGTCATATGTACTGTACATATGACAGAACATGGCACATATACATTGATGGATTCAGATTTCTTCCAAGTTCCATCCAATGTTCACCAAGAAAGCCAAATGTATGTTGTCCACGACAACACAAGAAAGCTGCCTATACCTGATGCTTCAGTCTTCTTGCATGGATATAATCCCAAGTAAAATAGTGCAAAAATAAAAACAAAAACCTCCTTCATTCTGATAAGAACTGGGATCCAAATCATAAATCTCTTGCACTGCCTGGGAGAGAATTCAAAATTCGAAGCATTAGTTCTTGTAACAAGCAAACGCTGCGGAAAACTTTGTCAATACAGAATCACTTTCTGAAATCAGTTTGCTACCAGGCCTTTGGCAGTGTTACCGGGAAGGTAAATCGATTTCAAAAGCTCAACTAGACGGTCGAGGTTTTGATACGGTACCAAGATTTGAGTTTTGACAAATAACGTACAAGTTATGAGCCTAGGTTCAAAACTTTAGGATCTTCTGTGCACCAAACTTTAAATAAAACGTACAAGTTTTTCATCCCCCGGTGTGAGAAATGAGATTCTCGTATCTGTACTAACATCCACAACAAGCATAACACAGCTTCTATAGTAACCAAACCCCATGCAAGATTGACAGGAAGCCCGGGTTAAGCTTTCTTTCAAGAAATAGAAACTATGCAGAGAACATCAATTCAAGTTTCTAGAGACTCAGAGATTTTGTCTGCAAAAATAAGTAGTTATAGCACAACAAAAGAGAGATGCTTACAAATAGAAGGTCTGGCCTTTCTTGTTATGATGATTGATCATGACAATTGCCTAGTCAAAATTTTACAAGTCACTATATGGTCTTCAGCTACAAACACAGTTGCAATTGACATACAGGACGCGGAACTTTTGACACTAGTAGTAGTGACAGTGTCATTTAACTCAAACTGTAAACTTGGTAGCAGCCTTAATTAAACCTAGGTATTTAGACAAAAGCATTTGACCTAGGTGGTTTTCTTTGATTACCTCTTCTTTATTGAGTACTTACAGTGCTAATTTCCATCTTGCACTTTGCACTATGACTCCCTAAAACACATTCCACAAACAACACGATGCTCCACTCCATAGGAGTGATAAAGTGTAGCGTTACAGAATTTACAGTGGAAGAGATTTGGAATCTGCTAATGGTGTACCCTTTCATTGTTATTGAAATGCAGGCTCTCGATGCCTCTAAGAGTGGACTCAAAGTTCTTGATGTTTGATGTGCTCCTGCCAGAAGTTGTATGCCGGTTTTCTGATGATACAACAGGTGAACTTCTTTGCCCACTAGAAATCTTTTGAAATGCTCCTGGGCTTGCATCTGTGGTGCGAGGACGGGAGGGATCAGTGTCACTCCCAACCACAGCTGCTTCACGACTGTTAGGTACAGCAACTCGCCTTGATGATCCACTTGATCGCAATAGGTTATAACTAGACATCTGCACAAGTCCAAGAATGAGAATAGTCCAATTCAGAGAGGAGAACAACGAGATGAAAATAAAGGACGGGAAAAAAAAGTCTAATATGAGCAGCAGCACCCGGGTTGATTTGCATGAGTTTGAATTCAGAAAGACACATTCACATTCACCAATTATCCAGACAAAGTTGGGAAAACACTATAACAGGTTCAGGAGGCATGACATGCATTTAGGTTAAAGCTAGAATCCCAATTCTCGCATGGAAACAGACCAAGTAAGAACATAACAAGGAAGTCCTATCATCAAAAGTACTAACCATGGCATCTTTAGAAAATGCTGGATCATTTGCCATTGGACTCTTTTGTTTGGACAAGTTTGCAGAATTTCCAAGTGGTCCAGAATTCCTCCTGCGAGAGGGATCTGCTGATGACCAACCAGTATGTCTACCTTCTTCAGCACCTGCAGTAGAAATTCACGCAACATTATACACAAAGTCGTAACACATTTACAATACAGTTTAGAAGGGAAGATCCTGGAATAAAACAAAAGCAGGAAGAAGAAAGAAGCATAACTAACCCGATTGCCTATCAACATTAGCAGCAGCAGGAGGCATGCCACTATTTGGTCCAGCTCCAGGACCCTATATAAGAAAATTAAAATATATAAACAATCATTGATTTTCTACAGGGCTGGAAGTGCAAGCAAATATAGATAACTATGATATTTCAACTTACAATTGCACGGGCAGGAGTAGAAACTTGTGACTGCTGATACTTCAAAATTGTCCAATCAAACACATAATCAAACTGGAAACCTGAAGCGAGAAGGTAAACATACAAATTGAAAATGTGATACAGTTGATTCATTAAAGACAAATTTGAAATTCCTTGTAGAACCAACTCTCATAATTCTCAGGCTAGTATACAATCTTAAAACAACCTAACAAATGGCAAAGTTCAAACCTTCACGTATAAAAAGGTCACGGAAGAGTCTTTTCAAATAAGCATAATCTGGTTTATCATCAAATCGCAGTGACCGGCAGTAATGAAAATAGGATGCAAATTCTGTAGGATAACCTCGACATAAGGCCTGACAAGCAGTGATATACCAATGAGTTTTGAAAGCTGAAAACAGAACATTAGAATGAACATAGTATTTCATTCTAAGACATGGGATTACCTCAATTGAAGTTGACACTTTCTTTTCACTGATCTTCTCATACTTCTGCTTCTTAGTTCCTGCTTTCAATCCTTGCCATGGAAGACTACAGAGACATAGGTTCAAAACCAAAAAAATACCAAGCAACTACAAAATTAATCTGAGAACACAAAGGTCAGCAGGAGTATTGACCTTCCTCTTAAAAAATACATAAGAACATATCCAAGCGATTCCAAATCGTCCCTGCGGCTTTGTTCTGTGAAGAAAAAGATTTGACAATCAGTTGCCAGATGCAAACATAAGGTAAAAAAGAAAATAACCAAGAAATAGACATACCAATGCCAAGGTGAGTATTCATGCTCGCATATCTTGCGGTTCCAGTCAAATTCTTATTCTCTCTGCAGCATACAAATCATGTCTCCGTTCAGTAAGTAACAGTTTCTTGAAAGGAATCTGAACTTTTAATGCAGCTTTAACACAATAAAGGGTGCCCCTTCAACCATTAAAACTGCAAGAATTCATCTGCTGAAATAGTGGGTAAAAAAGACTAACCTATAAGGTATATGCTGATGTGTTGCAGTGTCTCTATACCTCTTAGCCAAGCCAAAGTCAATGATATAGACCTGTTTCCATGAAAACATCCATAGAAACAAATCAAAATAGAAGACAAAAACAAAGATCGCAATAAAACGGAGTTTCGTATCACTCAAGACCTGATTTGCACGCCTCCCTAAACCCATTAGGAAGTTATCTGGCTTGATATCCCGATGTAGAAATGACTTAGAATGAACAAATTCGACTCTATTGATCTGAAAGAACAAGATAGTTGTCAGAATATAACCAAATGCAAAGAAAAAAATATAGCAAAAACACGCATAAACCGAACAAATAGTACCATCTGATCTGCGAGCATAAGGACAGTCTTCAGTGACAGTTTCCTACTGCAGAAGTTAAATAAATCTTCAAGGCTAGGCCCCAACAAATCTATTACGAGGACATTATAGTCACCTTCAACACCAAACCATCTCAGATTTGGAATTCCAGCTGCCATTGATGGCAACAGTAGGTAACAAGCAGTGAAATCAAGCTAATCAGTACACGATGCAACTTTAAAAAGAAAATGAAAGTAAATGTAACAAGGACAAAAGGAAAGGTAACTACTTCCGCCTTGTAATATTTTATACAACTTCGCTTCATACTGCAGCTGAGGGTGCTTTGTTTTAACATTCTCCTATGAAAGAAAATACTATCAGACTTAATGAATTTGGGAACAAGCAATATCATCAAGAAGGAAAAATACTAGAACAGAAAGAAAACTAATACAGTTAAATCGGATAACAAAACAAAGAAGAAAAGATAGTGAAAATTTTATTTATCAACAATGAAGTTCTGCAAGCACAAACTGCCTTCAACATTTGAACCCAAAATCATTGAAGTCACTGTTAGGACATGGTAGGTGAATCCCTCAACTAAATCTCATAAGATACATAACAGATTATTGTTGACAAGTGTGACTACCACGCTGGCTTAACTTTACACAAAACCTGGATTAATCTTGCATCAATTTTAACTTAAGAAAACTCCAAAATAAGCAAAGGTCATTGGCAGAACTAAAAAAACCCCTTTTTCCGCCCTCAAAGGATTGCGGTAACAAATTAAAGCAAGCTTAAATTTCATTCTCAATCTCTTAAAGCAAGCTTAAATTTTCCTAATACATAATCATTCATCAACTCACTCTCACTCACTCACTATCGCATTCTTCGTCCATCATTCAACAAAAAAAAAAAAACAATATTTACCCTCAAAACCCAAACAACAACAAAATTAATAACTACTAGCAAACTAACATAACAAAAAAAAAGGTCAATTTTTAGCTGATATTCAAGCAAACAATTACTACCATATAATTTCTTACAAAATACACAAATTCAATACACTCACAAGCTTAATTGCAACTTCCTCATTAGTCTGAATATTAGTACCTGCCCCCAAAAAAAAATTAATTAACAAGGGGAAAAAAAAGTAATTAACGGTAAAAAAATACTAAACTAGTGAAAAATACAAACCTAGATAGATCTCTCCAAAGGACCCGCTACCGATCTTTCGACCCAACCGAAACTTGTTTCCAACACGCGGTTCCATAATTAAAACAAAAAATTAAATATGAAAAAAACAATTTGAAAACCCCAGAAAAACTAAAACCCAAAACAAAAAGGCAAAAGCTTTTGTACAAAATCCGATCGTACAAAACGAACTGAGAATTTCGATCACCGAATTGGAGAAGCCCCCATGAAGATCGGAGGTAAAAGAGAGTTTGGGGACATGGGCGGAATCAAAAAGAAAACTTTCTCTCTCTGACTAGAGAGAGAGAGAGAGAGAGATGAGAAAGCATTCGTTGTTTGGTGGTGGTGTCGTTGAAATTAGATTGTGGGCTTTTTGCCGCTTTGATCCAATCGAAGACTAAAGGGCTGTGATTGTCTTTTCTTTATGAAACGACGGCGTTTAGGCTTTCTACCGCCCGGATAACGCTGAGCTTTTGGGATATTCCCCCTTGAGGGTTTGCTCACATATTGGCTATTACTTTTGTCTTCATTGACCGTTTATTAGGTATTAACTAAATTGAATACGAAGTTTCACCCAACAGATATATCTCTTTGCCTTGCATATTGTTAAGATCAGAATCATATGATATTACCAACACATATAGTTGGTTAAACATAGTGGAATTGTCGGCTAATATCACCAGCGTAATGTAAACAATTTTGAAAAAAATGTTGCATCAAGATCCAAGGCAACGACCAAAACCCAATAACATCATTGGGTGTTGGACTGGAAGGAACTTTGGTTTGGTAGTCTCCATTACTTTTAAGAGATCATATTTGAAACAATCTGAGGACTTCGAGAATTCTCAGTAAATGCTTTGTTTTGACCTCCATTTTGATATAGAAATGGTCCGGGGTTGAGCTGTTGAAGTTTTGAAGACCAGAGCAGATGGCAAATATAAACTCTCTTCACAAGGTGTAACTATCTCATCAGTCAATATAAATAGTGTTACACTTACATACAAAGACATCAGCTCCATGGCCTTTTGTTGTGCAATGCATAAGCTTTGACCAACCCCGCGTGAACAGATAATAAACAATATTAAGAAAATGAATTGGAGAGGGGCGGCGAGGTAAAACTGTAAACGGCCAAAAACCCTAGAGACTTTTACTAAAGGAAACTGAAAAATCATAGGCATTGTTATGATGGGGACAATACATTTTGCAAAGCTAAAGAGGAGGTCTTCCTATGTAATCTTACTTTCAACTGTCTCATTTTTGCTTCCACCCTTGCTGTGAACCCAATCTTGGTTTCTTGCCTCGCCTTCGATCTTTCCCTGGTCCACATGTGTCGATCCTCAACATCTTTCTTGTAGTACTTGATTTCTTGAATAACATGATGATCCATGGGTTTGAAACATCTTTGATAGGCTACGTAGGTGAAGTAAAGGAGATTACAAGCAACAGTTACCACTATGGTGGCTAACCAAAACATCGGTGCAGGAGCAAGGGCTTCAACGAGAATATGGTGAGCATACCCAGATGTAGAGGGAGACGTCATTCCAAAAAGTAAGAGAAACACATACCAAGCTGCAATGCTGCCCCAGATAAACAAGTGTTGGATCCATGTGAAATGGCTTATTGTGAGAGCAATCTGAACGTTAACAACCCAGATGATGGAAGTGAACATTGTAGCACCCACGACGGCCATGTCAGCAGTCTGGCCTCCAGCACGAAAAGCTTGGTCATGGAAAATGGCCATAATGAGGGTGAAAATGGTGACAGAGGAATAGATTCCATTGCCAATCCAACCAAATATTCTGTACCAATCAAAAAACAAATTTCTCGGCCCTTGCTGATACAGAGCAGGGAACTGTAGAAGATATAAAACTGTTACAATCTAGCCAAGAGAGAAACGGACAAAATACTTCAAATGGGGTTCATCAGCGGGACGTACCTGTAAGCAGATCTCAGAGGAAACATCTTGTTCAAAAACCCCAAGTGAAATGACAGGCAATGCAGTAAGAACAACATTAAAGGATAGCATATACCAGTCATTATAAACAGATTGCCCAGAAAAGCTCGCAAATGCCTCAAAGTAGAAGAGGGTGAGACCGAATGCAATATTTTTGTAGAAAAAATAGCAAATCTGATTCCAAAACATCAAGGTTAGAAAAATGAATTAGAGACCAAGAAGATACGTGCAACGTATATGGAAATAGAAAATGCATGAATGTGAAACCTTAAGTTGGGAAATCCCTTAAGTTGGGAAATCCTTGATTATTACCATCTGAGCAATCCTCTTGTAGCACCAGTGTCCATGGACTACCAGGAGTCTTTCCAAAAATCGAAACTGTGCAATAGAGAAGTCACTAGCCATCACAGCCTACAAAATGTTGCAAATTTAGCAATTTTCAGACTGCAGTCCGCAATGTCAAAAGCAAAAACTTGGATGCACTTTCTCATATCATGTCCTGACAAGACAATCTAGAAAATAATTATGAACTTCAGACATTATGTCCAAGAAATTCAAACATTAGTGACGTCATCAATTAGTATTCAAAGTACACTGATTTCTGACATTCCTACAGCTCCTGAAATTTGGTTGCTGCTATGATATTTAGACTGTATGAAAAAGCAGAGTTTAGAATTTTAAAGAAGAGAGAGATAGAGAAACGTAAGAAAGAACCTTATTACCGTTTCTATAGAATCATCAAAACAAAAGAAAAAAAAAAAAAACCAATTAGATCAGGTGCCTACCTGCATACCTTCCACCCCACTGATGCCAATACCAATGTCAGCTTCTTGAATCATTCCAACATCATTTGCACCATCACCAATTGCCAAGGTGGTTTTACCAGTGCCTTCTTTCACTAACCTTGTTACCTGGTGCCAAAAGTTGAACAAATGAAAACAAGACCTAGCAAGAATGTATGAAGAAGATCTTGTCTGTTGCCTAAATACAAGAGAAGCTAATAACTAAAAGCAGTAAAAGGCAATTTTGGAAGAGTGAAGTAACTGATGAGAAACAGTACCAGTGCCTTCTGCTTGGGAGACACACGACAGCATATGACAGATGCGCACTCAACAGCTAATCCCAAAAAATGATGCTTCATATCATCCTCCAAAGCGTAGGCCAGTGTTTTTCCCTCAATTATTAATGCATATGCTGCATGTGGATCTCTCTCTAGCTTGATCATCTGTGATGCATTGGTGATTTGCATCAAAATGTTGTCCTTCACCGCCTGTTTAGAAACGAAACACAGCAAAGACTAACATCAAATGGAATCAATTTCCTGCAAAATGAAAATGATATACTTTTTTCTAAAAATTATACATATAGAATTACCTCTTTGGCAGCTTTTCCTACTGAATCTGAGTTCAATGCTGTTATACATATCTGCTTCATGCCTTGTCGAAGCAAACTGCATGCAAATCTGCATCATGCCGGAAAATATTTCATTATATTCGTTTCATAGTCCAGAAAGATGCCTAGTTTCAGGTAACAGATTCTAATAAAATGTGTTATAGACTAAGAAGAGCCTGATAGTTTTAACTTAAGAAACAAACCCTATGTTGATTGCAGTTTCCATCTTATCTCCAGTCAAGACCCAGATCTTGAGACCAGCTTGTGCAAGTTTATCTATGCACTGGGGCACCTAATGAAATTATGGATAAAATTAGGTTGAAACCAAACAAAAGGAGAATATACTGATCATAGCTATAGGGCAAAGATAAAATATACCCCTTTCTGCAATTTGTCCTCCACAGCAGTAGCACCAACAAGGATCAAGTCTTTCTCCATCATATCCGACACATGCTCAAGCGTTGCCTCTCTGTCAGCCCCAATAGAAGATTTGGCCTTTTGAAACTCACTGTTCCAGGCAGAATACTCAGATTCATCAAGCTGTTTGTAAGCAAGTGCCAATGTACGCAATCCAGCTTCTCCATATTCATTCAAAAGCTTTGTAGTAGCTTCTTCATACATTCTTCCATTCTTTGATAGCCGGTCAAAAATGATGCTGCACATTCCAAGCAAAGGAATCATGCATGGTGAGGCACAAAGACAGGGTTGCTTAAGTCATCAAACAGTATAGCTAACAGTGGACCATCTGTGTGCCCACCAAAAATCAATGAAGCAATTTGAACACCCACAAACAGCAGATGTAAGCTGACTGAAGATTCTATGCATGTTATCATATCAATGGTCCAGGCCTCTAACTGGGAGTCAAAAAGTTAAAAAGTAATGGCGAGGCTAACCTGTCGGCACCTTTGCATAAGAGAAGTATCTGCCCATCCTCATCCCGAACAATCACACTCATTCGCTTTCTTTTGCTGGTAAAATCCAATAGATTGAGAATTTTGAACTCTCTGCAAAATTTCCAAAAGACGAACCAGTTAGACACTCAGAATTTGAGGGAAATTAGTAGGGGAAAAGAGTTCATACATGGAAAATCCATTCATATCCTCACCTTTCAACCGGTTGTCCTTTAGAAGGATATCTTTCACGGATAAACACACTTGATTGAGTCCTTCTATAAAACTCAAAACCAAATTCCCTGGCAGCAACGAGAAAAGCCCCTTCATCAGGTGACTCTGCTTCATATGTCAAATTGCCAGTCTCTTCATTCAGCTCAGGAATAGCAGTGTGACAAATTGCTAAAATTCGGAAAAACAACAACAAGGTATCTACATTAGGTTCTTTCAACCAGTTTCCATCCATAAGCCGGCTATCCTCAAAGTTAAAACCCTTTATCCGACGCTTAAAATCGTTTCCATCATTAGAAGTGATGACCGTCTCCAATTCGATTTCTGATCCACTATTTTTATGCTTTGCATTGGCACTCTCCCTATTCTGCTCCTCAAGGTCAATAGCCATCTGTTTTGCTGCAGCAAGTTCAACTTCACTAGGGCTCACACCATATGCAGTTCCTGCAACGGAACACTTCAAAAAGTCCATCTGATTGCAGGTCAAAGTGCCTGTTTTATCAGAGAGGATGGTATCTACTTGGCCCAACTCCTCGTTCAGATTTGATGTTCTCGCTTGCGCAGGAATCCCACTTTCATCATCATACATACTTATGTCTTGGTTAATGAAGATCGCTTGCAAAAACTTCACAATCTCAATTGAAACATAAAGTGAGATAGGAATTAAATATCCATAAAGAATGAGAGCAGTAACCAGATGGGCCAGCCCAGGCACAAGGGGCTTTCCAGGATTAAAGTACACATCAGTTTCCTTGGGTTTTAGGTACCACCACTGTGGCGTTTGGTAATTTATCTTCACAGCAAAGCCTATTGAGCTGATTAACGATATTAGCACAAGAATAGCAAAAAGGATGAATATTATCTTATCCATTTTTTTCTCAATTCCGCTCCTTTTTGAAGGAGAGGTTGTTGCATTCTGCATAACTTTGCTATCATGACCAGTGAATATCACAGAGCCATAGACATGAGCAGTATTCCTGAGCTTAGAATCTCTGAGAAGGATCTGACTAGGATCAATTGCATAAAGCTCACGATCGTACTCAATATTTCCAACAAAAGTGTAAAGACTCGGGTTAGGATTTTCACACTTTACTGTTCCTGTGAATTCCTTGAAAGCCTCGTCTTCATTTAAAGGTGAAGTTGCCTCCATTGCCCTTTTCACCTTCAAATTTGTCTCACCATCTAAGTTCATAGTCTCCACATAACAAATTCCATCCTCATAACTTGATGACAAGAAAAGTAAATCAGCTGGAAAAAATTGATCCTTCTCTACTTTCACTATATCTCCAACCTGAATCTTCTCCCATGGCTTGTAACTAAAAACACCATTCCCAACATGAACACTTACTTTCCGGGCATTGACCTCTTTATCCTGCATAAATCTACGCCAATCTTCTAAAGCTTCCTTTGCCATGCTTACCCCTACAACAATTGCCAAGGGAAGAAGCATACTTACAGGAGAGAATGGCGAAAGTGGTGTCACTGAAAGAAGCGCAGCAATAAGGAAGTAAATATTGGCAACTCGATTGAATTGCTCAAAGAGTGCCTTGGGAAAATATGAGAAAAAATTGTACTTTGTGGTTGATATATAATTGGTGCAATACTTCAAGGGTCTTTTCTTGTGCATATGAGGTTGATTGCAATATATAACTCTGGGGCACCCCTGTACTGACCCCTCAGTTTCATTGACATGCGGCCTGAGGCAAGCAAACGTATAGAGCTGGCTCCTTCTGAGTTTTGCCCTAATCCTGCCTCTTGTCATGACTTAAAATTCAAGCTCAAAAGGAGTTATCTTAGGCACACAACCATCAAATAAGAACCCCCAACCTTGCTTTCGGCCTTATATTAATGGTGCCCCGCGAGTACAATTTCTTCCCTTAAGACCTAATTACACAGGACCATAATGAAAAAGATCAATATGTATAATAAATTGCTACACTTAACGAAATCAGATTAAAGGTCAAATAGCTGCATTGATAAAACATTATATCATGCAAAGCCAACATCATAAAGACAAAAATCAAGTTCATACATTAAGAAGCACCAACATCCCATTTTAAGGGAAGACATTGATATCTTTCTTGAATAATTCCACGTGCTCATATTTCTATATTCTGTACTGTGTTTAAAAAAGGGGAAAAAAAGTAGAAAATTACAACAGAATTACCCAAAAATGAAAATAAATTCGACACATTCAATTATAACCAAAACTTTTAATGCAAGACAAAATTCAAAATTTACAGCTCAAATCACAAACCCAGTTCCATATCCTTCAAAAATCCAATGCACTCCACAAAACCAGAGAAATAAAAATAAAAACACAAGATAGTGACACAATGCCAGCTGAAAAAAAAATGAAAGAAAAAATCTCTTCAATCATTGCAACTCCAGATTCCTCGAACTACAAATACCCACCAATTGAAAAAGACAAAACACAACAAAATCAACCCACAAAAAATATTAAAAAAATTAACAAAAAGGAGTTTTTTATAAGATGGTACCTGCAATCAGGAGGCTGGTTCATCCTCAAAACAAAAGATTAAAGACACCCATTTTGCCAAAACTCTCAGAAAGGGAGATGGTGGGTTGCAGATCAAGAGAAGGTCTCAAATTTGAACGAAACGTATTCTCTTTTTTTTTTTTTTCAAATTGTTTTTCTTTTTCTTTTAGTCTTCAAAGAAGAGAGAAGAGAGAGAAGGGACAGGGTTTTGGACCCCTTTCTCTCTCCTACTGGAAAAACAAAACCAATACCAGGAATTTCCGGGGGTCCTTCTCTTCATTTATTTATTATTTATTATATTTTTACACTCATTTTTCTCATTGGATTTTTTTTTTCCACTTAATTAATTAATTACCTGGAATATCAGAAACTCAATTAAATATTTTCGTTATTAGGAGGAAATGAGAACCAATGTGATTGAAAAAATAAAAATAACAATAAGTACGTGGCAAGTTCTTCAAACCTTAACTCATATTTACCCGCTCATGTTCTGTCTCTTTTTCACTTTTGCCAAAAATAGGATTATATTTGGATGCTTGAGATTTCGACAAGTGTACTCATACAACAGAAGTAGTTTTTTTTTTTTTTTGAATACTACAACAGAAGTAGTTACTGTCATTCTTTACAGATTTTACTTGGATTCTTTCTTTTTCTTTTTCTTTTTTTCCATTGAAAGGGTTTTTACTTGGATTCTAAGGTAGCGTTTACTTTTTGGATTAGATTGGTAATTCTGAGGAGTGGGAATCCTAGGATTGGGAGTGTGGAGTGGGAGTGAGAGTAGGTTGTTTACTTACACTGGAATGAAAGTATGGATTAGAGATCAGAATCTAATTTATGTGTTTACTTTGTCTTGGATTGGGAGTAAATAGTTTCAAATTACAATTTTATCCTTATTTAAAGAATTATAGTTTTTAATTACAAAACTAATAAAAAATATATTTAATGAATAATATTTATTTTATTATATTTGTAAATTTATTATAATTATTAATTTTAATACAAAATGAAACCTTATTTTATTTTATTTAATATAATTATATTAAATTTATTATTATATAAAATAATAATATAATATTATTTATTACAAAATTAATATTTTCTTAGAACAAACTATTTATTATTATTAATATTAAATAAATATAATACTATTATTTTTAAAATAAATATAATAATATTATTTTTAAAATAAATATAATAATATTACATTTATTAATTCTCTATTAATATAATAATATTATTTTAAAATAATTTTAACTTAGAATCAATGCAAATTATTATTTAGTTAAATATAATATTATTATTCAAATAAATATAATAATATTATTCAAATAAATATAATAATATTTATTTTATTTTATTAATTATAAAATATTAAATTAAATTAAATTAAAAAAAATAAAAGGGTAAAAAAGGGAGAGGTGGGAGTGGATTCCCACTCCCACTCCCCACTCCAAAAATGGGTGGGGCCCACGGAGTGGGATTCCCACTCCCTTCCCATTTAGAGGAAGTAAACGCTAGAGTGGGAGGAATCCACACTCCTCACTCCCACTCCAGCAAGTAAACACAACATAAAATCTAAATCCCTATTTCCCTCTTGGTTCTTTATATACAATTGTGTTGCAATAATCATTTATGAAACAGTTTTTCTATGTCCCAAGTAAAATTCATTTAAAATTATTTTTTTTTTCTTACAGAGCGTGCATATACTGATATCAAATTTATTAAAGAAATCTTTAATCTCAAAACTTAAGTTAATAGGTAATATTCTCTCATTTTATATAAATAATAGAATATTTGATTTCGAATAACTCGTGTGGGTCTAGAGAGATCAAACCAGAGTGCCAACAAAACAACTCTCCCTTATAAGAGTAATGATAGGTA
Source organism: Citrus x clementina (assembly GCF_000493195.1). Classification (NCBI taxonomy): domain Eukaryota; kingdom Viridiplantae; phylum Streptophyta; class Magnoliopsida; order Sapindales; family Rutaceae; genus Citrus; species Citrus x clementina. The sequence continues at coordinate 6,731,462 of NW_006262075.1, read as the reverse complement.
TCTTAAATTTTTTATCTCAAATGATGTGGTATTCATTAATTAGTTGATAACTCTTTACAAAAATCCAATGAATTAATTGTATTATCCCAAGAAATTAATTAATTAATTAATGCCTTAATTATTTGGGATAAAAAAAAATGAAATATATAGCACTACCCCTCTTATAATGTGAAACAAATCTAATTCTAAAGTCTGTTAGATCCCGGAGATCAAAACAGTAAGTTAAAAGTTGAATCGATTTTGTAAGTGAAAAAACATACACAAAACCTAATTTAGTACCATGTTAAGAAAATTACTTCATTTGAAAAGACTACTTCAACAACCAATTGATAAATGCCACATCATTTAAAATAGTTATTTGGGGAAAAAAAATTGAACATCTAGTATTACTCCTCTTATAATGTGAAACAAATCTAATTTTAAAATTTATTAGATTTCAAAGATCAAAACAGTGAGTTGAAAGTTGAAACAACTTTGTAAGCGGAAAATCGTACTCAAAACCTTCGCTTAATTTAGTACCATGTTAAGAAAATTACTTCGTTTAAAAGCTTTGCTTATGAAGGTAAAAAATTGAATAATAAAAGTTATTCTCAAATCCCTTAGCAAGAATAAGCAAAATAATCCCCTATCCATTGGAACATAATGCTAGAAGCAGGATTAAATTTATGGTATTTTCACCAGTAAATGCTGCACTGGATAACAGATATGCAGATCTGTTCCCAGAATATATCTGCACAGGGAGAGCATGTTTTGATGGTCAATTTTGTACAACATATATATATATATATATATATATATGGTTAGAAATGTAATCAAATCACACGGTTGTGATCGCACTGATGGTTTATTAAGAAGGCCGACGTGGATCCCAAGTTGAGGCCTGCCATTCACCACCAGACGGATTAATCTAGGCACAGCCATTTTTTATTTTTTTAATCAATGATTCAATTTTTATTAAATAATTTTCACTTTTTTTGTTTTTCCAATTTTTATATAGTTGGCAGATTACCAACAATGTCGTGTGGATGTAAGGTCGTCTGAGGACGGCAAAAAATTTTTCTTTCTCATTGATTCGTTGTGGCGCAAATTTTTGTTCCATTAATTTCTACCAAAACATCATAAATTAATTAATTTAATAAATGCTTTTTATTTTTCTATTTGGATTATTTATTATATCAAGGTGGCCTTGGCAGCGTCTCAAGAGTACTGCCTAGAAATTGATTACAAAAATAAGCTTTTCAGATTGTACATGCTTTATCCATTCTTGAAACTTGTTGCTAAAGTCATGGATTCTATCAATTAAAGGAGAATTTCTTTATATAATTTGATTAATATCAAATGATCTGGAGATTATTCATAATATTTCGACTACATAAGAATTCATTATTTGAAAGCAAAAAAAAAAAAAAAAAATGTACTTTCTTAATTGGCAAGAGTCAAGAGGATCAAATGATCTCCTCATAATAATAATAATTATTATTATTATCTTAAATATCTACATTATAAAATATTGAGCTATGATAAAATACTCGACGGGCGACATGCCCAATAATGATTGAAATTTAAAATTGCAATTAGTTCATGGGTGCACGCCACGACCATCACGTCTTGTACCAAAATCAAATATTAAAATTGAATATTATTATAATTATACTAAATTAAATATTTATTGTTGTTGCATGTCTACAATGTCCTTGTAATTAATTTATGTAGTGGGTTGCCGGTTTCTTTCGGGAGACCAAATCAATTATGGGTTTAAATAGAGAATTTGGATTAAGACGATGACTTAAAGTTAAGGGAAAAGGTTGGCAACAATCAATAATTAATTCATTTCTTTTCATTTGATTGACGTACGTTGCCCAATATTGCCTCATCAATTTCCCTATTGTCTAATTTGTCTTTATTAAATTTTATGCAGCATGCAGTGCAGCGACTTAATATTTTCACTATTTTTAATTGTTAGAAATTTTGATGAATAACTATAATAATAATAATAATAATAATAATAATAATGAGACTTAATTAAAAGGGTCGGTAGCAGCACGAACAGCAAATGACAATTGTTCGTGGAACATTCCAAACTCTTTAACATTATCAAATGTTTTTAGGTGAACATATTTTTGTGAATCACCACTGGCTAATTAAGGAGTAGTCATCGGGGTTTTAAATAGTTTGTTTTGTGATGCATTTGTTGATTGATAATTCCTTTTTATATTGGGATTTTTTGTGATTATCGTGTCTATTGGCGACGGCTAGAAACCGACCCTACAATGATTCTTTCGTGTTTTCCTAGCAAGAAAGTATATAGTGCAGCGATAATGCTAACTAATTATTGAGTATGTGACGTGCAATTTAATTTAATTTAATTTAATTATCCTTTACATCTTTTTAAAATAAATGAACACATGACATGATATTATTTGTTCGTTATATAATTGATATATATTACTTTTAATGTGTTTAAAAATTTATTATTCGAAACGGTTCCTTTTCAGTCTCGTTAGGCTCTGTTTGATAACATCTTTTCAAATAGTACTTATTTGAATAGAGTTTTTATTCAAAACATTTCAGTTGTTTAGTTGTCAATGATAACTTTTATTAAAAATTATAAAATTAATTTAATAGATTATTTTTTTAAGTTATGTTATTAAAAAAAATCATTAAATAAGTCCAAGATATTTTATAATTTTTACATTTGATAAAAGCATTTCAACCTTTATTTCGAAAATCTTAAAAATTGAGTGTTTGTTAATAGACGTAAAATAATTTATTTAACCTTCAAAAATTGTATTAAAAACTAATTAAATAACAACAAAAATTTTAATAATAATTTATAAAATTAAATAATCACTTATAATAATTATGAGATAAGCAACCGGTTAGCGTGTGCGCGTTTGATGATTGAATTCTCCACTACTCAGGAAACAAGCAAAGCAATGCATTTTGAAGCACCCTTTTTTGTCAACTTGCATGGACGCGTCGGTCGTTGTGGAAATTCATGCTTAGTTACCGCCATGATCGTAGGATTTGAATTTGAACATGAACCTACGTGAAAAAAAGATAAAAGAAAAGGCATTGAAAGATCCTTTTTATAATTCATTTTTAATATTCTCAACGTTTTTTTTTAAAGTCCTGAAACGTAAATATAGCCATTAAGCTAAAATAAAATTTGTTTAGCGGCACTAGAAATTTTGGTCCAGGGCATTATACAATGATATATGGTATTTAAAGATTAAAGTTGAAAGAAGATGTATGGATTATTGTCTAATGAATCATAAGTAACATAGGCCAAAATAAATAAGCATGATTTGAAGATCTAATTTATAAAGAACCATAATCTTTCTTGTCTATAATATAATTTAAAAAAAATTTTAGGTCGTCATAGAAAGCATGTCGTCGTTATTCTTAGGGCCATTTGAGATTGTTTTTTAAATACTCGAAAGTAATTTTGAAACGTTAGTTTTGATGTTTGTTAAATTCTTTTAAAATCACTCTAACTTACAATAATCTTGATAAATAAGATGGTGTAGATTTTTAAAATTTAATTTTGAGAATAAGTTTTATAATTAAAATAATTTCACATCTATTTATCCTTATTCAACAAGAAAATAAAATGAGAAATTTAAAGAGATTATTATTACTTTTATCAATAGTATTGAGATAATAGAATAAAAATAAAAATAATAAAATAAAATATTCATTTTAGTTATCAATTATTATAAATGTATAAATAAATTTTATTCAACATTACGTCATTTCAATCATTTATATTCTTATAGCAATTTAACAGTAGGATTGACAAAATACATATGATTGTTTAAAAACTAAAGCATCATCAAATTGGCCTTTAATATTTCCCACATTGATGATTTTTTGACAGTTTATTTGATAAAACATGGGTATCCTACTATCCTATACTTTTGTTAAAGAAAAGGTTAAAAAAATAAAAAGTGAGCTATAATCACGGGCAGAATAATATTACAGCTTGGGGGTTTATTTTTTTAAAAAAAAGTCTGAATTGAAATATATTCTATTTATATAGTACATAAAGTTAGATTAGATTTATAACTTTTGTGTTATGACCTATTTAATTTTGTTGTTTCTCAATTATAGCTCCCATAAGATAAAAACCTTAGTTCTACCCCTGGTTATATAAAAGTTCAATTTCGAAAAGTATGAACAATTTTAGATAAATTAATTTTACTTTCACAACAAATTACATGAACCAAATTTAAACAGAAGGAGAGGGAAATTCAAATGGGCATTTTTTAAAATTATTAATTTTTCCCAATGTCGCGCGGGACAGGCCAATCAGCAATGTGATAATCCTAAGCAGTGGTGGACCAACCACTGCTTTTTGACTACGAGGAGTCTTCTGATTCAAGTAACGCGTCTTGTGGACCGTCAGATTTGTTGACCTTTTCTTCATCACAGCAGTCTCTACACGTTCGAGCCACTTTGTCTTTGAGACTTTGACGTTCTAGAGTTTATGCGGGAGTTGATACAAGGGGAGGGCAAACTGGGGTTCGGACCGGGTTTGAATCAACCCGATCGGATTTTGAGTTAATCGGGTTATAAAAAATATACGAACTCAACTCAAATATGTGATCCGATCTAAATATATTTGGATTGGATCGGATCAAATTAAAGATTTATACTTGTTTTGGCTTTGATATATATATATTATTTTAGAATCGGATCGGGTCGTTGGGTTGCCCAAAATCCAACTTGATCAGGCTAGAGCCTTCATCCAAATCCAATCTGAACCTGAATTTATCGGATCGAATCGGGTCGAGTTATTTACCCACCCCTAGTTGATACTGTACGTGCGACCGTATCCAGCTCCAATGATTTTATTGGAATACTTGTGAATTTAGCAGTAATTAAAATCAAATCAAAATCATCTCTTAGATCGGGAGATAGGTCATCTCTCGATTATCGCCTAAGAAAAATAAAAATTTAATAAATTCGGTTTAACAAAATTACGGATCAAATATCAATTTTCTTTCAAGCAGTATCGAGATTATCTTTAGCAAATTGAAATTATTTATTTGTTTCTAAAAGCTTTTTTTGAGATCATAATTATTTTTTTGATAATAAAAATTATATATATTTTTTTAAAAACTCTTTTTGTTAAAGTATATTGTACGAATGGTTAAATAAAATATGCGATTAGGTGTTTTGAAGAAGGTTTATTTTGCATATTTGTGAACTGTTTTATATAAAACTGAATGTAAATTATATCTCAAAACTAACAAGACAGAATGTATCAAATTAAAAATGGATAGATTTTTTTGTCCATAAATTATTAAAATGCAAACATTTCACTAAATATTTCGTTCATATTTCAAATCTTTTAAATCCAATACTTTTGTCTTTTTAACATTTATTTATACAAAGAGGTATGTGTACGTAGAGTCCGATTACGGTAGTCTAAGGGTATTGAATCTCATAATTAAGTCAATAAATTAATTTCACCTTTACCCAATCCATGAGATACAACATCCAAATAAAAAGAGTGTTATGTAATACAAAAAAGGAAATGTGTCTGTATAGGACATGCATCTTTTATGAAAATTTTACTGGGTTAAATAGCCCACAGGCCCCGAGCAGCATAGCTATCCCCAAACAAAAGGGACCAAGCAAATGATGAGCTTAGCTACATGCTCATTTCAATGCTAGCTCTAAACGTCGTCTAGATCTTGATGCTTATTGTATGATTAGTTAAAAAAAACATTCAAATAGACAAAGAACAAAAAGAACGCCGAGTCAAATTTCTCTCTGTGCCCAGCCCCACACAGATTGTGTGTCATGTGAGAAGTGTTCTTGTCAAGTGCTCTCTTGCTGTTGCCAGTGCCTGAGATATAGTCTGCACTTCCAAAAAGAACATAGATGAGTGGCCCAGTTCCTAGGATTTGATTAAGTTAACACTTAAAAGTTACATAAAGCAAAAGTCTCGTACTCAAGATATCCCAAATTATTGGGTGATAAAGAGAATGTTAAAACGTTGGTGTTAGTGGGGTTAGTGCTGTTGGCTTGTGTGGCCTACACCAATGTATATAACCAGATCTTACTTTATGCAAAAGCATTAACGTTGGTTCATTAATTATATGTTGCTTATAGCCGAAGCAAACAGTGCATAAAGATAGATAAGTGCATCACCTGCTCAGCCAAAGGGGCCGCTCCATCCATGCTGTGGATTGCTACCTTTCCTGCTATCACACTGGGATCTGTTTCAAGTATTATCCTGCAGTGCACCAAAGTGAAGTGCGTGAATAAATAATGGGCTTTTGCGACATAAAAGACGGGAATCGGATACCCAATTGAGATGTTAAACCCAAAAGTTTTAAGCTGTTAGGTCCTGGGAAATAAATACCCTTGATCCACAATCTCATCGAGGCATAGGAAGATGAGATCCAGGTTCTCAAGGGCCTCTCTTTTGTCCACATTGTTCCTGCATTGTATTGAAAGGAAATGATGAATGGCTGAACTGAAGAAAGTAGCAGCAAGCAGAATCAGAAATAAAATACCTGAGGAGAAGTGTGACTGCATCAAAGAAGCCTTGAAGAACAGCGGCTAAGAGGAGTTCATTTTCATGATCACCTCCTGTAACAAAGAAGTGCAGGTCCTGAACAAACTTGTAGACAACAATGTTGTCCTGGAACATAACAATCTCAGCTGCATATGATCATAAGCAAGTCTTAGGATTGTTGTCTCGACAGCTAGTTCTGAAAGCGCAACAGATAATGTGCCGTGTATGCACGTACTTTTACTTGACAGCTAGTGATTATATTCCACAATATATGCGAATTAAATGCCACGACACCTTGATACAAAACAGGTTAGTTACCGAAGCATACCTTCCATTCGGGCATTCGTCCTCAAGGTCTTTGCAAACAAAGCTTTCTCGAAAGCTAATTTTGAATTGTTTGTTGGCCACTCATCAGAGAAATACTTGACTGCTACACGTTTCCCTTCAGAATCTAGAAGAAGAATGTTTTTCACCGAAGGGCAGCAATCCTATAAAATAT
>NW_006262075.1:6544814-6724331 GCF_000493195.1 Citrus x clementina | reverse complement strand
GGAGTATTAGAATGCTACCAGCATTCAATCCTGTCATTTTGTCAGCCTTTGAAAAGCTTGAGAGCCAACAACCAAGCATAGATTATGCTTTTGAATTCATGCAAATGTACCTCACATGACATGTGTCTATTAATTATGAGTCATTTATGATCAGCAACACCCTTAATTGAATTTCTAAAACATGATAATCATAGTTTATCTAAACAAATACACACAAAAAAAAAAAAGATTCTCTCCCCCTTTTTTTAATAAGAAGAAGAAAATGTAGTTTGTGTTTTATTCAGATTAATAAAATCCCTCACATTTCAATGTTCTTTTTCTTTCCCCTTCATTTTCTCATCAAGAAAACAGAGCAAATAAAAACAGAGCATGTATGAACAGAGTAAACAGATCAGGAACATTTTAGATCAAATCTCAACAACACAACGACGGGTATAGAGTAATAATTTTTAACCCATGTTTGGTTGTGAAGATAATGTAATCCAGAATATTTCGTTTCATTTTTATCGGAGAAAGATCAATAAAATTTTTCAATATGTATCCTTTTCCCACAAATTCTCTGCAACCAAACAGAGTATATAAAAACAGAGAATCTTTATAGCAGATCACATACAGTACAGATATAAATTTTAGATTAAAAAGATCAAAAAAGAATTTAATGCTGCTGAATAATGGAATAAGAGTGGCTTTCAGTTATAGAGATGAGAATAAAAGAGAGCCTTACATCGGATGCTAAGATGTGAGCCATTTTTGTGGAATTATGATCGAGTGAGTGAGAAGAGTTTGTTGTTGTTGTTGAAGCAATTTATAAGTTCATGGTTAAAAAGGGCTTTTTGGTCACTAAGAAAAAATGACTTCCATGAGCGTTTTGGTATCAATAAATCATTTTCATTATATGATTGGTCATGTTTGTTGTGATTAGAATTTAAACAAAAATAAATGAAAATTCCTTTACCAGTTTGTATAAATTCACTCGCTCTTTAAGTGATTGTGAACCACCTATTTCGTTACTTATAATTAACAGAGGTTATTTGAATCTCTCTTATTAAATAAAGAATACTGGCACTCACTTGAAAGTTGAAACTTGTAAGCTTATGGTTATAAATTGCGAAAACGACTTGCCTCCCCTTAATGCCAATTGCACTATATGAATTTATGAACCAACCCCCACCGGCATTCCTAGGAAAGGAAAAGAGAAAAAGGCCAAATACATTCCGTTTGTTTAAAAGAAATAAAATTTCTAGCTACTACACCAACTATTTTACTAGTCTCAACTAACATTTTCAAATAGCCATGCCAATCTGAGCTTTTGTACAACAATATTGAGATGATAAAAAGAGAGAGGAATTGGAAGAATCTCTGTTGTTGTAGTTGTGGGTTGAGTCATTCATTCATGGGGTGTAAATAGAAGGGCCACACTTGCATTTCCAACCCTCAGGCTCATAATTTGCGTACTGAATACCCAACTGGCTGCGCTGCTTGCTGGTTGTGGGCACTTGTACGGCTTCACATGGAATGCATCCATAACACTTGTTCTCACAGCTTGGAGGGGTTGATCCTATTTTGCTATCGAAATTATAACCCTTCAAAGAGAACAAAACAAAGGTTGTATTTTGTCAAAACATTTGTTAATGACAGACACAACGGAAGAACAGAGAAGAGAGAAAGAGACAGGCACACCTCTTTTGAGCTCGAATTTGGGTCTATGGTGACTGGTAAAGCCTGCGGGCTCTGGCCTGTAACTCAGAAGGCAATGAAGTTTGGTTAGTACTGTGTTTCTTCACAAGCTAAAGCCGAAGAAGATTTTTTTCATAAGGAAAAATAGGGCATGGTTGTGATACTTTTAAGTCAAATGGAAGCTTAAAAAAGAAATCATGTAAAAGTAATTAAGTTTTGATATGCAAAAGGCTATTTTTTGGTCTAAAGAGAAAAACTAATAGATATAATCATTGCCCAAAAAAATAGGGGGTGGAGTTTCAGCATATATAAGTTAATTACCAGGTGGATGACTACCAATACCAACACCATCATTTGGTGCAAAATGCCTGCTTGTTGCAGAAACCCAACTCACAATTTGAATGGCTAGTAACAACAAAAAGCAGCATAACCTTCTCTCCATTTCTTCAAGACTTCAAGTGATGATGATTATGACAATGAACTTAAATGATGATGGCAGAGGGAAAAAGAGCGATAGAGATATTAATGTCTTAAAAGCACACAAACTTTACTAGCTGGATGAGGCCATGCATGACTGCTCAAGTATATAACCAGGAAAATGAGAAAAGACAAAACAATCAAACTCCCATTTCCCCAGAACCTCTAAAAGTTTCTTGGATTTCTCCTCAGCCTCTCTTTAACATTCATTGGTATGGAGATTTGGTTGCTTCACAAGCAAAGTCATGGGTTAGAAACAACAGTGAGGTTTCCTTTTCAGCTTTTATCTTGGTCTTTTCTTTTAGTACAAGCCACTTTCTCTTTTGCTTACTCAAACCAATCTGATATACTCTATGAGCTGTCCAACTCCGTTCCATAAGGCTAGAATAACAGCTCCCTTTTTTGGGGTCTGCCAAAAAAGAAAAGAAAAGGAAAAGGATAAAAAAAAACCTGCATGACCATATAAAGATCAGAAGAAATCTTGCCTAGACTGCAGTGCCTTTTGCTTTTCTCTCAAGACTTATTTCTATAAAAGGAAAAAGAATCCATTGCTGCAGACTCCCCACTTATTTAAAAGGAGAATAAATGCATCAATATCTGAGACAATCAGCAATGCAGATAGGTTTTAAATTTTAATGAGTGAATTAATAAACTTAGTATGGTACTACTTGAGTCAACTTTGTAGTTGTAGAGGCTGGTAGATCGGGAACACCAGGACTTCGGTTAACTTGATCAAATCCGAGCCATCCATTAACATCGGCCATGAAGTAATTAAGGATCATGGTGGTCCAGATTCCCTTTTGGGCATCTGCAGATGTGCCCATTTAATGAGCAGTAGATCCGAGTACACTCTATCACCATGTCATTTTACTTCCTCTTTTTTTTTTTATTACATCACTCATTACACCGGACCAGCTGGTCCTGGTTTAACAAAAGACAGAGTAGGGAACGGAAGCAAAGCATGCAGGAAAAGAAAATGAGAAGCTATTATTCACTCAAGATCATCCTATAACTATGCAATTTTTAGGTGTGAGCTATGAAAGTGAAACTGGAAAGCAAAGATTGAAAAAAGGAAACCCTGATATAACCATTCAATTGTCTTCCTCTAGGGTCTTGGCGGCTAGATTCAGGCATTGTTATAATAGACAATTTGGTACTTGTTTGTGAGTCATAATTTCCACAATCAGGTGCTTTGGTGTCACCAAGATGACAATAAAACTTTCTTTCAGAGGAGGAAAAAGCAAAAGAAAAAAAGAAAAAAAGAGAGAAGAAAAAGAAGAAAATAAGACGATAATCAAGAAAGGATGAAATGGTAAGCATCAAAGTCAGTGGTAAGCAACAACTGCATCTATATCTTCATCTTTCTCATTATTTTATTTTGTTTTTGAATATATGGTGACTTGATATTTGATTTTCTGCTAGAAATTACACATTGACACCTGTGCCTAAGTTCAGTGATTAGATCATTCAATATGCTGTACAATTCCAGTCACTCAGTCAGTGCTCTCAAGTCTCTACTCTCTGGCAGCCTACCAAGTAGTCAATAGGTCATTTCAAGTCCATTACAGTAATACAGGACAGCTCATGCTTTTAAACATTATGGCCATTGCAAAACTCTTATCAAGCACCATTTTGTCCATGCAAAATTGGACAGCTCTGGTGTATCATAATTGCCACAATACAGCAATATAATTAGTATGGTCTCAAAATAGTCTGAGTATTCCATACAACTCAGTATAAAAAGCAAATACCTGGCCTCTACTTTAAAATCTCTCAGTATAAATTGCTTAAAGAATTGATACTAAGCTTAAATGGAAATGGTACCATCTCATATGAAGCAATTTCAGTGACTAATGCAACAAATCATTCATATTCACTCCAAAGAATGTGAGAGGAAAGATAAATGGACATCAAAATTTTAAAGAGCACACACATTCTATCCTGTGAATGATAAAATTTGTACCAAATACATATCAAAGTAAATTTAGTGAAGAATACAAGAGATTTTTCCTACACAAGCTCATTAGGTTCAAAGTTTCTCTCACAGGCAGCAGCACTCAAAGCACTCCATCCATGACTTACTTTGAAGAAGAATCATGACTGCTAGAATCTTTTTTCTTTGGATGAACAGCTTCAACAAGGGCCTCGATCTCTTCCTTGACTCTTTGAATCACACCTGGCCCTTTCACTTCTTCTATTGGGGTGTTCTCATCGATGTCATTACTAGTCCCATGAGTTTCTTTGGTATGGCGTGGTGATTTATCATGGTGAATAATTGCCTCAATCTCTTCCTTAGCTCTTTCCAAAATGTTTGGAGCCTTCACATATTTTTCTTTAACAGGAATTGAAAAAAAAAGAAAAAAGCAATGTAAATTATATCAGCTACAATTATAGTTCCAACTCCCACAAAAATTTTACTAGCAAGATCCTTACGAAAATTATGCATCTAAATTCTAAACCTCAACTTATAACAGTGGTTTGACATTTTGTATTAAACAATGGAATCAAATGTTATCTACAAAACTCGATTCTCATTAATCAAAAGCTGAAGTTTTTAGTTTGTGCTTGTACTAAAGATTGAAACTTTCAATATTCTGGCATCATACAAAGAAAACAAATTAGCATGAAATGAAAAGCACCCATTGAACATGATTGTTTATAGAGAAGATTAAAACAAATAATATCAAATTTCATGAGCGATATGTCAATTTCACAGTTTTGCATTATTATTAAAGTAATGCAATATTTTCAAAATAATTACACTTTTTTAATTAAACCTTATATAATAATCAGATGGAAACTTGAAATAAATGACATATTGACAATATATTTATACCTGATTGATTGACTGATGGGTCTGGTTTTGGTTCTGTCATTGAGCCTGCAATAAAATTTTGTGGGTGTGATTCTGATCACTGTTCAGAATTTTCTGAAATTTTTAACTCTTGGAGTCGTGGTTCAGCTGAGCTCTTTTTCCTGGTGTCACGTGCGAGACGTGTGGATAAAGGTGCGGGAGTTGGCCTTTCACACAAAGACCGAAGTGATGGGATCAAAAATAACTCCGGTTTATTTTGGGCAGGTTCATATTTTCAGACCCACATTGGAAAGAGTATGTCTTATGACACCCCTCAAAATTTCTAACGAAGCCCCCTTACCGAAATTACCTAAACAACTAAGTCGAATCAATTCAATTATTATTTCGAATGGAAATTCAATTAAACAAATAACTAAATTATTATTTTGAAAAACTTATTACACCGATCACATTTCATAAATATTTATATTATAAATTTTAATTAAATTTTTTTTAGAGAAAATTATTGTAGCTTAGAGTTATAGATAAAAATTATATAAAAAGAAAAATTAATTTAAGATTTTAGAACTTGTATGTATATTTTATAAACAAAAACTTAAAACAGTTACTCATTTTAGGGTGGCAAGATGAGTTATTGTAATATATGGGTTTTTATCTTATAAATTAATCAGGGGTGTTTTAGGAAATAAAATTCAACAGAGTGGCATAAGCGGCTTAGGGGGGGTGTTTGAAGGTCCAATCAAACTAAAAATAACTTGCTCGGCTGAGGCCCGAGGATCGTTTTTCCTTGGTAGTTTTCACAGAAGTGGAGCATGTTAGAGTGGAGCTTTTAACATCCCTCTAATCCTCCATAACACTTATTTTTAGTTTTATTTTTTAAAATACCCCAATTTTAATTGATAAAATACAAATTCATATATTAAACTTAACTACCTTTTCATAAAATTTTATCCTAAAAAATTATTTTTTAAAGTTTTTATTTATTAAATATATACAAATCTTAAAATCTTAAATTGTTTTCTCCTTATCATATAGTTTTTGTCTCCATAAGTCTAAAGTCTAATAATTTAAATATATATATTTTTAATTAAAATTTAAAATATATATACAAATTATGATATCGGATGTGTATAAATAATTTTTTAAAAGAATAATATTTTGAGTGCTTGATTGAATTCCCATTATAAAAAAAAAATCAATTTATTTGGTTATTTAGATAATTTTAATTGAAAAAGGGGCTTTATGAAGAATTTTGAGAGGTTTCAAAAGGCCTGCTTTTTTTTTTTTTAATAAGGTGAAAAGACCTACACTAAATCTTATAGCTACTTGTAACATAAAATTTGAAATAGAAAAAAAAAATCATAAAGTTGATGTCTTAAAATTATAAGTTTGATTTAATAAAAGTCAGCCAATGTATATATAAATATGGGTTAGATTTAACAGACACAATTTTAGACATAATCATAAACACATATTTTTTACCATTAGATTAAAAAAGAATGAAATATGAAGATTAAAGGACATGAATTATTAATTACAGTAATATTTTTCTCCTTCCTCCCTTTAGTGTTTCATCTATATTTCTTCTTTTACTCATATTTTCATGTTTCTCTCTCTTATATTGCACAATGAAATAGATGGAAATATTAAAACCATCAAAATCAATTTCTTTATATTAGTCTCTAAGATCTTTTAAGTTTTATGCAATTGGAGGAACTGGAATAGTGCGTATGCTCTTGTTCGTTTATTTTGCCCATTATTATTATTATTATTTTTGTTGATATTTTTATGCAACTTCTCCGTATAAATCCATGCAAATCAATTTGACATGCAAAATTTGTTCGTGTTTTACGATTTTGTTTGCTTGAAGTATATGAAAAGCTTTTTAGATTTGATAGGAGTGAGAAACGTGAGGTAAGAGAGAGAATAATTAGGGAAATAATTAATTACCACATGATAAGATCCACGTTATTTTGTAACTAATAAATAATAATTATGTCTTCTAATTTTCACCTTTTTTTTAATTAATGGTCAGAAATTTGTGTTCATAATTGTGTTTAAAATCGTATCTCATGTACCTACAATCATTGCATAGGATAATAATCGGCAGGAGAAAACATAATAAATTATATGAAAAAGGAAAAGAAAAATCAAACAAGAGTAAATTATTAGGCCCCTAAACCCTAATAATAAGAAATTAAAAATTAAATTTTATCGATATCGTCATCCTCAAACTCGATAAAATTACTGGAAGTAGCATCATGGTCATCATTAAAATCAGCCAGGGGCGGCTCAATTAATTTTGGGACTTTCGGCGAATTATTTTAATTAAGCCTTTTAGAAAATTTGAGGTTAAATATATGTATTAGTTTTATTAAAAAGTTATTTATTTAAAATCAATTTTTCTAGCTTTCTTAGGTGCAAAATTATTGTTCAAATTTTTATATTCTAATTTCGCTAATATATTTTTCTTAATATAGCTAAATCTTTTAACTTTTTTTTCGACTTAGTTGATCTTAAATAAGTTTTTATCAATTTTAATTTTGAAAATTTTCATCAATTACTAATTCTTCACTCTAATTCACATCATTTTTACTATTTTTGTCAAACTTATCAAGAGCTCCTTTTTGAGATCGAACTAACTTTTGTATTCTTCTCTTTTTTTCCCAAGTTTTTTGTATCTTGATGCACATTTTCTATTAGATATTTTTTTCTTTTTTAGTGAAAGAAGAGTAAACAAGCAAACAATTATGCTAGATAATTAAAAGAAAACAACTATAATATTTAAAAAAGAAACAACAACAATTGAATAACACAACTAATTAAGAAAAAATAGGAAGGAAAAACTTGGATATTTGAAATTTAACTTTGGTGGATTGATATTTTATACAACAATGATCAATGGAAATAGTTGATTTTTTTTCTTAAGCAAAAATTGAAGAACGCTTTTTTTTTCCTTTATGCATTAAAGCATTGAATGTGTCGTGCCTTTTTCTTTTAATTGATAAAAAAATAATAGATAACAAGTTAGCAAATGCGTGACTTTTATAAAGTTTTAAATGAAATAACATCGAATAGAGATTGTTGTAGGAATTTGATAATTTATTTGAGTAAAGATTATTATAGAATCATAATAATAATAATAAATATAAATGAATAATTTAATAATTATAATATTAGAGAAAAATTTGGGGCCTTCATATAGAGTAGGGCTCTAGGCAACTGCCTAAGTTGCCTAGAAGAAAAGTCGCCCCTGAAATAAGCAGCATTGCCTTCGTTCAATCGAATACTATCAGGTAATTCCTGTAAGTTCTTTTATCTCCTGGCCTCATCAGACATGTACTTAAGCATGACATTGGCCTTCTCGTCTTGATAATCTCTCGAGCCAACATCAATAATATCACCGGTGGCAGAGCCGCCTGGTGCCGCTAGTGCATGTGGCCTTGCAGCGACCATTTCTAAGCATTCGAATGACTTGGGCATACTCTTGACCCTTTTCTTTCTGTACCAACTCTCTCTTATTTGCGTCCTCACCGGCCTCATCCTCATTTTTTGCTCTCTTCAACGAAGCCTATAAATGGCGAGAACACAGAACAAAGCTTGCTGCCGATTTGTAAAGACCTTGATCCCTAACATACCAACATAAAAAGAAAATTCAGATTGCTTGGGAAAATCACAATTACTTGGAAAGAGACAACTTCATTTGAAGACTTACCCAAGTGAAAGAGTTCATTGCAGAATCCATTTTTGCATCAAATAACTGAACTTTCTAAGCCGGAAAGGAAGATGAAAAATAGAACTTGTAATAACCACTGACTAAAAACCATATTTGTTCGAAAACATTCCCACACAAACAATGAAAGAAAGAATCATATCAGAAATGAATAAACAGATAATTGATCAAGTAGTGAAATCCTCTAAAACAAAGTTTCCAGAATGAAATATCCCAGATTCAGGCTTTCTGATTTCACTGTTGCTGCCTGGTTTGTAGATGATTTGCATAATATTTTTTGCTCGGCCTGAACCAGACAAAAACAAAAACGGAATATAAATGAAAATGGAACTTGTATCAGCAGCGAGTTACAACATGCATTTGTACGACACTAATGAAAGTAATAAATATTTTGCTGCCATATGATTGCATGCTGTACCAAATATGTGTATTACAGACCCCAAATGCTGAAAAAAAATTGAAAATGCTTTGCTAATCGGCCCACATCATATTGATAACTGTAGGGTCCAATAATCCAACCGGGAAACTCAATCATAGAGCAGATAAGATAAGATTAAATTAACTTTATTATTGAATATATATTAGCATATTCTACGATTCTATCCAATGGAGTCCACAATTAATGTTTTGAATAGTAATTTTGTATTACTGTATAATTTGGTAGCCATGGTCAATTGGTCATGATCATCGTAGTGGCTATGGTGAACTCGCTTGTCATTATCCGTCAGAGTTGCTTGTGAGGAAATGCTATTAGAGAGATGACCCAGCACATTGCTTTGATTGTTCTAACCAAACTTAATATAAAAATTGATATGGGACAGTCAACTTTTAGAAATTGACATCAGGTATTCAGCTTATTGAGACCGGTTGATGATATTCTATATTCAACTTTTTGGGCTTCTGGGAAAGCTGCTCTAAGTCCTGCGGCCAAGTTCATACAACTTTGTTTTAGAAAATGGATCTAGATACATGTTACAGTAACCTTCTTTATAATTTCTTTCATAAATAAAATCTACACCCCCCCCCCCCCCTTCTCTAAATATATTTTTTTTCTATTTTTTCTAAAATTTATGATTAAACTCTAGTGCTAAAAGTTTTTACATCGATATCATACATTCGTGTCTTCGCAGCTTTCAAATGTGTACAAGTTCCAGCAAAGCCTCAGATTCAATATAACTAAATGGTGCATATGGGAGGCAATACTTTTGATCTCTTTCCCTTCACTGGAGTTTTTGTATCAGGAAAATTTCCACCTTCATCAACAAGATCCTCAATCAATCCATCAGGTGTTACATTCACAGGATAAGTTACCAGGTGAACACCGTCCGTGTCTACAACTTCTTCACCACTGTAAATATTCCACATTTCATCTCCTATTGAACATATTTTCTGCACACATTCCAGGCTTTCAGGTTCTCGAAATAGTCCCTCTGCAAGTCCAGTATGTTCGTACCATAGCGACAAACGGTATGCACTAATATCTTCGCTGTTTTGATCATCATTTTTGGGCAGCTGGTAACACCCTTTTGCAATTTCAGTGTCTCTTTGCCCATCCGTTGATCTTTGGTTTATATTTGCAGATCCTATCAAGAGGTACACATCATCCACTGAACGGAAAAAGGGTGGAAGATAAAGAGTAAATTTGATAAATTATATGAAAAAGGAAAAGGAAAAGGAAAAGAAAAATCAAACAAGAGTAAAATTTTAGGCCCCTAAACCCTAATAATAAGAAATTAAAAATTAAATTTTATCGATATCGTCATCCTCAAACTCGATAAAATTACTGGAAGTAGCATCATGGTCAATTTTGGGATTTTAGGCGAATTATTTTAATTAAGCTTTTTAGAAAATTTGAGGTTAAATATATGTATCAGTTTTACTAAAAAGTTATTTATTTAAAATCAAATTTGCTAGCTTTCTTAGGTGCAAAATTATTGTTCAAATTTTTATATTCTAATTTCGCTAATATATTTTTCTTAATTTAGCTAAATCTTTTAACTTTTCTTTCGACTTAGTTGATCTTAAATAAGTTTTTATCAATTTTAATTTTGAAAATTTTCGTCAATTACTAATTCTTCACTCTAATTCACATCATTTTTACTATTTTTGTCAAACTTATCAAGAGCTCCTTTTTGAGATCGAACTAACTTTTGTATTCTTCTCTTTTTTTCCCAAGTTTTTTGTATCTTGATGCACATTTTCTATTAGATATTTTTTTTCTTTTTTTAGTGAAAGAAGAGTAAACAAGCAAACAATTATGCTAGATAATTAAAAGAAAACAACTATAATATTTAAAAAAGAAACAACAACAATTGAATAACACAACTAATTAAGAAAAAAATAGGAAGAAAAAACTTGGATATTTGAAATTTAACTTTGGTGGATTGATATTTTATACAGCAATTATCAATGGAAATAGTTGATTTTTTTTCTTAAGCAAAAATTGAAGAAAGCTTTTTTTCCCTTATGCATTAAAGCATTGAATGTGTCGTGCCTTTTTCTTTTAATTGATAAAAAAATAATAGATAACAAGTTAGCAAATGTGTGACTTTTATAGAGTTTTAAATGAAATAACATTGAATAGAGATTGTTGTAGGAATTTGATAATTTATTTGAGTAAAGATTATTATAGAATCATAATAATAATAATAAATATAAATGAATAATTTAATAGTTATAATGTTAGAGAAAAATTTGGGGCCTTCATATACAGTGGGGCTCTAGGCAACTGCCTAAGTTGCCTAGAGGAAGAGTCGCCCCTGAAATCAGCAACATTGCCTTCATTTAATCGAATACTATCAGGTAATTCCTCTAAGTTCTTTTATCTCCTGGCCTCATCAGACATGTACTTAAGCATGACATTGGCCTTCTCGTCTTGATAATCTCTCGAGCCAACATGAATAATATCACTGGTGGCAGAGCCGCCTGGTGCCGCTAGTGCATGTGGCCTTGCAGCAACCGTTTCTAAGCATTCGAATGACTTGGGCATACTCTTGACCCTATTCTTTATGTACCAGCTCTCTCTTATTTGCGTCCTCACCGGCCTCATCCTCATTTTTTGCTCTCTTCCGATTGTTCCCTCCTTTTTTCTTTGTTCTACGCCATATTTTACATTTATACATTGTTTTGCACCATCTTTAACATACATACATACATACATACATATAAAATTTATATTATTAAGAATTTTTTTCTTGATGACTTGCATTTTTCAATTCTTTTCTAAAATATGCATTTAAAGTTGTTTGTTTTTTCTTTATTCCTAAATTAAACATTGCCTCATCCTTAATTTTTTTGTAAAGCATGTAATATATTTTTTCTCGCTATAGAAAGTAGGTATTTAAGGTTACTATTCCTTAAAAAGCGTCTTTTATGGAAACAGTTGATAAAGTATAATTGTCATTTGGATCATGATTATCATCAGTGAATGTACCCATTACCTTATGAATAATCTCTTTATTAGCAGGAAATTCCATTATTGCATCATTTCACAAAGATAATTCAAAAGATGCTCAATATCCATGGCATTTCTATAGTGTAAACCAGAAATAACTTCATGTAATTTATGTGTAAAGTAGTAATGGTATCACACAAATCTTGTGGCTATTAAAGCCAAATCTCAAAGATTATTTATCAACCATATCCCTCCTTGATTGGGCTCACTACTCCATTATTTCTTCCCTTATATCATGTATACAAAGCAAATTCTAGACTAATTTTAACATATTCTATGATCATAACAATAATTATTTTTATTTGTTTTTTTTTACACACTTCTTTTATACATGTACCAAGAAAACTCTTCATAAATTAATAAATATTCATTTATTGAAAACTTAATAAGTTATTCATTTATCAGTAAATAAATAACCTCACTAAAATAATATTTTTTTAGGTCCCAACAATATTATTTTATAGAGGTTTTGCAGTATATATATCTCAAGGAGAAAAGAAATACCCTGAGCAACTTTAATTTACCTTTTTTTCTTGTTGAACAAGTAATTCACTTTTGTTTACGAGTTCACAATTATATATGTCAAATAAAAAGAGCCTCCGGGGTTTTTTTATTTGTGTTATTTTTTTTCTAAGTTTATTAGAATTTGAACTTAATTACTTATTTGGGTAGATCCAAGTTAGATTAGGATTGTTATTTTGTTACGTGAAGGAACATTTTGATATTTAATTTTTAATTAAAAATCTTCTTTCTATTTTCCTATTAGATTATTTATCTTTGTATTATCAAGAATTCATACAGATATACTTTTAAAGGTTTAATAATCCAAAACATGGCTCTCAGTCAACTTAATTATCAAATATATTTTTATTGTTTTAATATGATATCAAACTCCATATTACCAAACGAGTGGCTTATTTTTCAAAAACAAATGAAAAATTTAATGAACAGGTTGACGCATCAAAAGTTTTTTTACTTAATTCTAAGCTCCACAATAATAACATACCTGAAAATGAGTTTGTTGTGCAAATTTTATTGTACTCGCAAGCACGTGAATATATTGTAGTATATATTTGTAGTGATGAATGTCAATCCCAGAGGAAGTAGATTTAATTATGAGTAGGGTTAATTTTCTAAGCGTATATGTGATTTGGTTGCAAGTGATTTTTTTTATCTTAACGTTTTAAAATAAAATGGCATGAATGGATTATAGACGAAAACTATGTAAATGAAGTGTTTGAGTCTATAGATGAAATATAAGTGTGCAACCCAAGAGGGGGGGTGAATTGAAATTTTAAAAATTATCCTAACAAATCCACACAACAAGCAATCTAATGTCTTAATAAAAATTGAAAGCAATAAGTTCAATAAAAGCACAATAATTAAAGAGTAAGGGAGAAGAGAAACAAACACACGAATTTTTACGTGGTTCGGCAATCCCCGCCTACGTCCACGCTTCCAAGTGATCCAAGCTTGAGGATTTCACTATCCAACCCTTTCCAAGGCTTCAACCGATTACAATTGACTTCAAGGTGTCAATGAACCTTTACAACAAAGAGATTATCTCCCAATCTCTTCACTCAAGTGTCTCACATACTCAAACTCTTACAATTGAAATGAAGAAATGAAAGTTACAATGAAACTCACTCAATGAGTAGATATTAAAAAATGAAGAGCAAGAAATGATTCAATGTTTGTATTTTGCAAGTTTGAAGGCTCAAGATATCTCGTGTGCTTTTTGTTTTTGCTTGTTGGAGAGCTTGAAAATGAGTTGGATTTGAGTTCTTATAGTTTGAGCTCAAAAACTAGTCATTATGCACATTTTGGTCGTAACCGGATTACCAATTATGGACATCCGAATAGCCGCTTAATGTTACCGTTACAGCCACAATTTTGAATTTCTGAACATCCGGTATGACGCTTTGTCAAATCCGGATTGCCGTTTATGCTCAGAAGCTTACTGCCCAACAACCGAATTTTCGTTTGTCAAGATCCGGTTAGCCGATTGCTACAGTGAAATATTTTTCAATTTTATAGTTTGACCCCAAAACTTTATAAAATTGTATTATAGCCTAAAACGTTATGAAACTTTGCAAATAGGTCAAATTTCAGAATTTCTAAATAATACTTTGTCAATCCCAAAACTTTCTGAAATTATGATTTCACCCAAACTATGTGAAATTATAGAATGATCCAAAATATTTAAATAGTTTCAAATATATCTAAATCCGAAATTTAAAACAATATCAAAGGTTTTAAAATACATTCATTTTAGTCCAAAACACTTTGATTCCATAACATCATTTTCTTATTATAAAAGCGCAATTCATAAATCTTTGCTTAATCAATACACGTGGTTTGTTATCATCAAAATCAATATTTATAGCCATATAGGCTAACAATAGATTCATACTCAACATTTCACCATAGGTTTAATATTTCTTTTTTAGTTGTAATTAATTTATGAGGGGTATTTCCACTTCTCATAATCCTCACTTTAAGAAATATGGTATCAAGCAGTTGGTGTGCTAGAGGGTAATGATTGATGCATAAATTAGCAAGTGTACTAGTCGGCACAAGTAATACAATGAAGAGTAGAGTATCGTCTCACAGAGATTGTATATCCTATTAGCTACCGAAATTATTCTAACCGTAATTTATTTGAACAATCGAATAAGCAAATTTAGATTAAAAACTAAAATAAAATAAATTAACCGAAAATTTAATTAAGACGCAGGCAGTAATAGAAATCACCAAGAGATTAAAACACTAGGACATCCTATTTCACCATAACCAATCCAATTTAATCCTCCATCACTGCTATTAAAATTTACTACCCATGTTGACAATGAATTTCCCTAATCCATTCAATATACTCTCTCGAGTAATATTAAAAATACCTCCACACATTAACCCACTATATCTCTATGTGAATTTAAATATGCAAAGATTCATTAAGCTCCATGGAAATTCTTAGAAAAACTGCACGATTTATTACTACCCATGTTGACAATGAATTTCCCTAATCCATTCAATATACTCTCTCGAGTAATATTAAAAATACCTCCACACATTAACCCACTATATCTCTATGTGAATTTAAATATGCAAAGATTCATTAAGCTCCATGGAAATTCTTAGAAAAACTGCACGAATCATGTGGGCACATCTCTATCTTTCGTTCAATTCATGGCATCCATTACACAGAGCAAAAATACATAAATCTCCTCTCGGTCTTATTATGTATCCTCAAATTATTCAAATATTGGCCAGATATTTAAAAGAATTAAGCACAATAATAAACACTCAACCATGGAATAATAAATTAAAAATAACATAAATTTATGGAATTAAATCTTCATAGTTAGGCTACATCGTAGCCTTAGTAAAATAAATTAGTTTATGGAATATAAAGAGAATCCATGAATTTAATTAGAAACATTCAAGCAAGATAATCGAGAAGAGAAAAAGAAAAACTCAAGAATTAATGCGTCTGCCTCCTCTTCCAAATTGCTCCGGCTGCTCTCGGCTTTTGCTCAAGACTTGTGACTGCTGCTCTGTTCTTTTTTTTCTCTTGGCTCCAATTTCGTGCGGCTGCCCTCTTCACTTTTCTTTTTATATTGTTACGCCACTTCCAAATCCTTAAATGAAAAGGATTTCAAAACAAAACAAATCCAGCCTACTTTTAAGCTCATGCACGTTTAACTTACCATTTGAATTGCCAATTAGTTCTATAATCCTCCCCACGTGCATGCATGCTTAAAATTGGTTAATTAAATCTTCATTGATTTATATTTTTTTATTTCTTTCCCTTTTTTCTTCCACAATCCGCAATTATTTCCATTAAGCTCCAATTTGTTTTCTCTTTTTGCTTTCTTTCACTTAAATATTCCCAGTATTCCTACAATGACAAAATATAAAAATTAAGATAAAAATTAATATAATAAAATATAATTTAAATTAAAATAATAGATAAATTATGAGCACATCAATGATCTTCCACTAAGTGTAGTGTCAAGAACACATTGTGCCAGACGATAATAATTTTCTGTCGACAACGTGGTAACATTGTCCGCTAAATAGCTTAGATGCACTCTTTGTCGACACTGAGTCAAGACGACCTACAAAATACTATAGGGAAATTTCTCTCCAATAACTATAGTATTTAGTATTTATTGTGCTAGACAGTAACAATCTTTCATTAGGAAGTTGGTATACCATATAAAGTCTAGACAAGATATGTTGTTTATCGACAATAAGTCAAAACAACCACATAACTCAAAGAGAAAAAGAAAATAAACTACTTAATTAAGCTCATGGATCATGTTAAGACTTCACTTTCAACCCAAGCTCGAAACTAAATTAGTCATTCATAATTAAATTAGGGGTAAAATGGTAATTTTACTAAAATACGTATAAAATACAAAATAGAGAGAGATTACAGAAAATGAGATTAAAAATAGATTCAAGTATGTCTAATTAGGAGGTGAGTCCTCCATTTATATATACCATGGATAAATCATGACCATCAAATAAAAACAATTTAGACACTCGTGATTGCGCCACGTGGTAAGTTTTGATTGGTTAGAACACGTCATCAGTCAACATCATATCAACATTTTAGCATAATAATATGTTGCCATATCATCAGTCAATGCCACATCAGTATTTCAGTCCAATAGAATCATGTCACATCATTAATCAATGCCACATTATTGGTTCAATATGATGTTGCCATATCATCAATCAATGCTATATCATCATCGGTCAATATAAAACTAATTAAATTTGTAAAAGAATATGAGTGATACTACTGAAAAATAAAATAATTAAAATAATGGCATGATGATGGCTAAATGATGATGGCTAAATAATTAAAATAATTAAGTAAAATTCTCATAATCCGAATCAAAATTTTTATAATTCTAACTTTATTATTATATTAAATATACATGTTAGTGCTCATTAAGTATACATGTTATTGTTTACTTTTAGTACATTAATTATAAGCTTTCTAGAACCTTGTGTAATCTTTGATATTTTATATTACTTATTCAGGCAGTTAGATTTTCTCTAAATTTGGGATCTTCCTAAAATGTGAGGCTCTAAACAATTGCATAATTTACGTAGTAGTAGAGTCGGCTCTGCACAAAAGACATGTTGGCACGAAGATCACTCATTTACAAAACAAGAAAGGCATAATATACACCGATTATTGCATAATATACCATGCAAAAACATAAATTATTTTTTTTAAAGACATAAAAAGGGCAAAATAAATCTCCAAAAAAGAGATAAAATCAAACTATGATAAATGGTCAAGTCTCCTTAGTAAACGACATCATAAAATCAAACTCCTTTCAATTCCAAACATCTCTATTGTTGATCACTTGCTTCTCTCTTATTGATCACAATCCCATATGCATTATTTGGAAGTAAATCTTCTTCACCTGCTTTGACTTTTTTCTTAATGCTTTTCCGTTCCCTCAAATAAATCTTCTTCATCTGCATTTTTAATTGAGTTGAAAAAATGCTCTGTTATGTTTAGCAAAATTTTCAATCTAATAACCACCTTGACAAGGGTCATAAAAAATACGATAAATTTCTTAGTTGCTCGGATTGACTTGTTGTCCACTTTCTCCCTCTAATTTTCCCACATATTTCTTGTCTATTCTAAAATCCCTTTCATTGCCTTTAAAATTCCATCTTTTACATGAGTATAAATTCATCCATATACCAACAAAGTGTTGACTCCACTGGCAATGGAGTCCCCTTAAGTGGCTTGATTGGGTTTGCTCCCCAGTTCGAGTCGCAGGGAACTCGCCTTTGTTGGGAGAACCTGTGCCTCTCGGTTCGAATGAGACTTCTAGTCTGGGTTGTAGTACGGGTTTAAAGGTGCCTCCCATAGTTTGGGCCCTCCCCAGGATACCTCGTGGTCAAAACCAAAAAAAAAAAAATTCATCCATATTATGAATTACACGCTCTAATGCAAGAAATGGCACCCACATTTGTCCGTTCTCCGACACCTTATCCATGAGGTCAATGAGCAGATTTAAACTTTTAGTAGCAAGGTTCTATGATTGATCATGCAAATCTTTAATTACTTTTTTTTTACTCCAATTTTTCACATATATGCTTTACCTTTTGTGAACCATTGAAGGAGGATCATCAAGAATCTCATTTTTGATAAAGGAACAACAAATTCTAAATAATATCATATCCATCATCACAAGAATAGCCTTCTAAGTTTCATCTGTCATTCTTGAAAAATATCTCCTCTAATCAAATTCCAAAGCATACCAACTGCCCTGTCTTTAACATAATCAAATTTATATTCATATTGTTTTCTCCCAACATCCATAGAATCATCAGTTGTTCCCTTACATTTGTCATTTATCTTCTCTTTACTTAACTCAATATCATCCTCCGTCTCCACTGAACTTTTTCCATATCTAATATTTAATCTTCTCACCCTCTGTTTTATAAAAGCTACATCCTCCTTCAACTCTATTATCAGTGACTGCAGGATGTCCGACTCACGCTTAGAAAAATCTTCTTTCAGCCTAACTCTTTTTTTTTTACGTAGTAAACAAGTTATTCCTCTACATACCCATATCAGACGTAATTGCTTTCCCTCTCTCATTATTTACTTTTGAGACTCTCAAATCTCCGTAAAAAAAAACTCAAGACTTTTATGTAGATCCTGGAGGTCTTTTATCTCAAGCAATTCCCTATTGCTTTTTTAATTCTATAATTCAACCTAGCAACTTCAAGTGCATCATTATCATCAACTATCCTTAATCTTCCTTCTTTGTAACATGCATTCATAAAATCATCCTCTGCTCATTTGCACTCACCAATTACTTCCTCTTGCTTTAACTTAATACCATCCTCAAACTCCTGTGCAATACCATCTTCAAACTTTACTACACTTTTTCCAAATTCAATATCCAATCTTCTTACCTTTGGTTTCAAACAATCTTCTTCCTCCTTTAAATTTGTTATCATTTTCTTCAAGGCATCTAGCTCATGCTTAGAAAAATCTTCTTTCAGCCACTTAACTCTCTTCTCCACACCAAGCAAGTTACTCCTTTGCACATTCACATTAGACATAATTGTTTTCACTCTCTCATTACTTATCTTTGACTCTCGCAAATCTTTGTCCAAACGCTCAAGACTTCCATGCAAATTCAATAGGCTATCTATTATCTTAAAAAATGCCCTAACATTTTCATTTGTTGCGTCATCCACTTCATCAAATGCGCCCTTAGCCATCCTTATTCTTCTTCACAAACACATAAATGATTAATCAATAAAAAGAGTTTTAAAAGAAAAACATGTTCAATCCCAAACAAACAAAACGAATCAATTAATCAGATAATGATTCACTAAGATCAAAGCAATAAATAAACACTTAATGTTATTATCCACAAGCAAAACAATTAATTTTCTTCGAGTTGTCAGTTTTTGCTTATTAATTGTGTTGTGCAAAACATTTTCTATAGCGGGATCAAAAATTTAATTCTGACTTTTTTAACAAACTATTTACTTCAAGAAGCTGACATGACATTCTTACTTGCTTCTCACGCATTCCTCATTGTGTTTTCAAAATTTCAAAAAATGATGTGTTACTAAATTTAACAAAAAAAAAATCAATTGAACAAACGAAGCAATGTGTTATTAATTATTGACTTCAATTTATTTAGTTATTATTACCTACCATGCAATTGCTACACTCTATTAGTCACACCGCCATTGAAAAGAATGTCATATAGCACATGAATTATGGATTTTATCAGTTTATCCTTTAGTTAAACCTTAGAATCTTGTTGTTAATCTAATATCCAAAGACAAGTTAATCTCTTTGTTTCCATTTTAAATGTATGTTACATTAGTTGTAAGTACTTTTGTTTATTAGATGCCTCAAATTGATTGACTTTCCCATTTTGTTGAGGTGGGTTTTTTGAAGACCGATTTATACTGTCAGTGAGATCTACAGTTCTACATTATATAATTCACACTACTTTACAGTAACACCCTTCTCTCTTATCTCCATACCTGCCATTCTAGAACATAAAGTTCTTAAAGATTGATAAACTAATAAGTTTAAACAGTGTAATGAAACTTACCTATATTATTTAATTTGTGCGCCAACGTGTATGGCCTTTTCAAAAGGGCTTTGGAGCCTAAAAATAAGCAACTACCCAACAAACTTTCTACGTAGACATGTTTTACACGGTAACCGATTTCATCTTTGTCATAGCTATACATATTCATCATAGCATTATGTTGTCTTTCTTCTTGAATATGCTAACATGTACTGTTTGCAAAGTCTTCAATTCCAGGAGGCAGCAAGTTTTGATTGCACCATACATGAAAATATATCTTGCAACTTGCAGGGCAGTAACTTAACATTTAGTAAATTTATCAAACTCCAAGCTTTAAATTCTTGGCATACAGGCCATACTCAATAATATCCTCTTTCATAAAATGAGGCACGATCGATGATCCGGAATATTGTGAAAAGAAAAATATTAATTTATGCTAAGATGTCTTGGTTTCTCTAAAGGTTTCTAATTTCTCCCTAATTTATTCCAAATAATATAGGTACCAAAAATTCTGATACAAATTATTTTAATACAGAATCATATGGCAAATGTACTCTTGGTTGAAAATTATTAAGTGGACAGTGTCACGTCACGTGCGAGTCATGCGGATATGATGCTGAAGTGGGCCGTCAAATAAAGGCCGAAGAGTCAGACAATGACATAAGTCGTTCTTTTTTTAGCCTATTTTAGACCGAAAATGGAAACTCAACATAAGTCGTTCTCTTTGCAATTCTTTCAAAAATTGCATTATTTTTTTTTCCCAAAGGGTATTAACTATTAAACCTATTTTCTTTAGGGTCTGGTCAGATTGTACACATAATAACCCATATGCAAAGGATTTTCTTGAAATCATGACAAAATTTTTTAAAAATTTAAATTGAAAACAACTTTCGTTATTATTATTATTTAACCTAAAGAAAACTCAATGAGTGGATTTCAAACCCAAATTTGTTGTTTCAAACACGAGAAAAAAATTTTAATGGATAAAACACATTGGGGAAAAATACATGTTACCTACTAATATACTACATTAATTGACTAATTAAAACCCTGTTTTATCTAATTTGAATTTATTTGTTAGTATGTCACATTTATTCTTCAATATGCATCTTTTTAGTAAATATTTTAATGCCAGTGATGAAAATTGAAATGAAGAAAACTCAATTCAAGCTTTCTCATTTGATTTAATTTCTTTATTTTGATGTTGAAGTTTTCTTTACTCTCTTCAACCTCTTTCTTGGAACTTGCTTCTGTCTTAATATTTACTCTTCTCTCTCTTCTTCTTCTTCTTCTTCTTCTTGTTGGCTGGGCAAGGGGGAACCGAGACAACGTAACATTTTCCCAGCACACGTATGAGAGGCTCTACGTGTTTGACTAGTTCTTCCTTTCTCTCACGCGAAAAGGTTAACCAAAATTTGTATGAATTTATTTATATCGCAAAAAAGGTAGAATTAATTCAGGGATATTTTTGCTAAAATCTTCAATCTTTTCATCTAATTCATTTATATGACAACTAAAACGGTTTCACTAGAAACCAAAAAATATTTTATAATAAGACAAACAAAAAATTTTGTCTTTTGTGTCTTTGTGCTAATTTTTATATTTTTCTCTTTTTAATCAAAGAGCAATTACATTAAGGGGGAAACCTTAAGAGTAATTGTGGTACCGTGCCTCAGTTGCATCTGGCCGTTAGATATCAGTAGATCCCACCAATTCAAGTGTATCCAACGGCTGGATGCAACTGTAGCACGGTACCACAGTTGCACCGTAACCTGATCCTACATTAAAGGTCTATTTAATATTTAGGTTGGATAGGTACAGTTTGAAAGTTACAGTATAAAATTATTTAGTAAATATTTATTACTATAACTTAAAGTTAAGTTGATTTAATTTCATATCAGTATAATAAAAAATTTATAATATTTTTATTATTTTTTAAAATTATTATTTAAAAATTATATTTGCGCTATTAGAGATGATAATGGGGTGGGGTGGGGGTGGAGAGGTCTACCTCATTTCCCACCCCATTAAAATTTTTTGTCTCCATTCCCCAATAAATTTAATGGGGTGGGGATAGGGAATCCCCACGTGAGGAATTATTTTCCCATCCCCATCCCCACCCCATTCCCCATTTTTTTTAAATTTTATATTAAGTATAAATACATGATTTCAGTAAATTAAAAATTAGAGATTTAAAATAAAATCATCACCATATTATAAAGTATTTAAATTATTTTTAAAAAATCTCTCAAAGTTTGAAACAATATCTTAAAATGATATTAAAATTGAAAAATATTTAAAAAGAACAACACCTTAAAAAAGAAAAGAAAATATAATAATGTTTTAAAGTTGAAAAAGAATTATATTGTAGGGTTTTCTTTTATTCATATCATGTTTATATTACGTAAGAATAAAAAAAATTATTAATTGACATTATAGTTGATAAAATAAAAATTATTAAATAAGAATTAAAAACATTTATATATAATGGGGATTGGGGTGGGGGTGGGGTGGGGAACACAAAACTAAACCTCACCCCGTTAAGAATTTGAAGATTATTTTTCCCTCATTCTCCAAAAATTATTTAAAATTTTTCCCATTTGGGGTGGGGCTCCATGAGGACCCAAACTCGTGGAAGATTTTGTCATCCCTATGCACTATTAACTTTTTGTTCATAGTTAGAGTTTTTTTTTTTTTTTTTATATA
Source organism: Citrus x clementina (assembly GCF_000493195.1). Classification (NCBI taxonomy): domain Eukaryota; kingdom Viridiplantae; phylum Streptophyta; class Magnoliopsida; order Sapindales; family Rutaceae; genus Citrus; species Citrus x clementina. The sequence continues at coordinate 6,701,361 of NW_006262075.1, read as the reverse complement.
GTAATTGTGACCTAAAAACTACAACACCTCAATAACACACAAGATCTTGTCAGAGATTGGATTGAAATGCTATAACTAGTGAAATTTTGACAAAAAAGATGTTTGGTAAACTTTTTAAATACTAATTATTTCATAAGTTTTTATATTTTGATACTTTTTTAATAAATAGTTTATTAAATAAATCACCATACTTTTTGAAGTTCTTATTACAACCTTAATATTTTAATAAAAGGACTATTATATCTTACTTTTCTATATACCGTTATATATCGATAAAGGACAACTTAAATTTATGTCTATTTTGGTCACTATTATTATAACAATATTTTCGTAATAAATTTACCAAATGCGCATACTCAACCTTTCAAATTCACAGTAATTGTAATAACATAATTTACTAAAAATCTAATTACTTTTTTAATTAGCAACTTATTTCACTTGTACAGTAGAAACAACTTATTGTATAACCATCGCAATCACAAACTATCCTTCAGTATCATTATGGCTCCCAAATGAAAAAAAAAAGAGGATTATCCCATTGCCGTTTGGAGAAACAAAGTGAAATCCCTCTCATATTTTAAAATAGGTTCAAACCCCAGGTAGTTATAATGATGTCATTTAAATCAATACTTTATATAATTATTAGAGATTTTTATCATATTGTCCCTAATTATAACTTGTCTTCACACTTTAGAGTTCATTATCAAATTAATTTAATCATAAAGAGTATATAATTCATTTTACTTAAAAAATATTCTTAAAATATTTAAATTTTATAACGTACATGGAGATTAAGATTATAATAGTAAAATGATATGTAAAACTAACTCCGTTATAAGTGCTAGGGGTTTAGGCATTTTAAAAGATGAGGGAATTCTGTTTAATTTATGTAAACAACACGGTGATCCTCATTTTCCCCAACAAAATAATAAAAAAAGAAAAAGAGTACAAAGCTTGACTTCCAACTTCCTCTCAAATTCAACCTCGTGCACAGTGGTGGTACTTTGTATTATTACAACTTAGAACGCTGGCCATTTTATTTTCTACGTTCAAACAATACACGTTGAATATTTTCTAGATTTTTATTCATTCAATATTTGTTGTGTCCATGTTGCGTATTTGAAGGTCTCAATCGTAGTGACCGAGCTTTCCATTTGTATAAATAAAGGGCCTGGCTAGCAGATTTCGTTACGTTCACAGCAAGATTTAAAGTAATATTCAGCAAATAATAGTAACTATTGCATATGATTACTGCGAAATCACCGACCTTCGAATTGAAGAACGATCATCAGGAGACGAAGCCGATGATGGGAATTAATAAGAGCTTCAAGAAGAGGGGTCAGTTGGATAATGGCATTGATGGCGATCATCATGAATCTGATAATAATTGTAAGAAGCTGAGGGAATTCGGAAGTGACGATGAGCTGGTTGATCATCACAGAGCTGCAACCAAGCTGCAAAAATTTTATAAGAGCTATCGGACGCGAAGAAACCTAGCAGATTGCGCTGTCGTTGTGGAGGAGTTATGGTATTATCAATTGTTTTAATTAATTAATTAATTAATTAATCTCTCTCTCTATATATGGAAACGGTCAGTTATTGTTAGTATTATTATAATTTATTATTTAATTTTAGGTTTTTGCATGCAGGTGGAAAGAATTAGATAGGGCAGCTTTAACGCGAAGCTCAGTGTCATTCTTCAACTCTGATAAGGCAGAATCTGCAGTTTCTCGATGGGAACGGGCTAGGATAAGGGCTGCCAAGGTTAATCAATTATGTTAATTTCATCAGTTCGTTTATAAGGATTTGATAAACCCAAAAGATCATGTATCTCCTTTGCATTTTGGTACATTTAATTAATTATATATATTAGGGCAAATTTACTGTTTGGAAATTAACTAATATCTTAATTTACTTGAGAAGATTCAACAGCGCAACCTTTGAATATTAGTGATCCACAATATGTTCCCATTCTATCTAGCATTATTAAATTTCTGTTTTGTCAATGGCTGACTTGGTTAATATTGTTAACTGTACGCAGCTTGGAAAGGGTCTGTGCAAGGATGAAAAGGCTCAGAAATTGGCTCTAAGACACTGGCTTGAAGCGGTCAGTTCACAGTTATTTAAGAGAAAACATCTTTCATCTCAATATTAGTTGAATATTTTCGATAAAGAACAACTTGCTACAAAATTGTTACTTTTTCCTTCTTCTGTTGCTTAGATTGATCCCCGCCATCGTTATGGTCACAATCTTCATCTGTATTATGAAGTCTGGTTTGCCAGTGAGAGCACCCAACCTTTCTTCTACTGGTAAGCTAGTTAAAGAATACCCTTGATATATAATTAAGGAATTGATCATTTCCTTCTTTAATTTAATACTACATATTTTTAATTACCTTCTTTGATTTGTGAAAATTACTGAAGGTTGGACATTGGAGATGGCAAAGAAGTAAATGTTGCGAAGTGCCCGAGAAATGATCTACAACATCAATGCATCAAATACCTTGGACCAGTAAGCACATATATACTCTAACATAAATGGATAACCGCGTACTACAAATATTACTTCACATTTCCATATATAGTGTTCGGCGTTTATTACTAGAGTTACTAAGTCCTCATTTAAGAGTTGTTACATTACATGTATATGACCTATATATAATATATATAATAAAAAAAAGTAGTGATATATATTTGTTATTTACAATTGATCTTGCAGAAAGAGAGGGAAACATATGAAGTGGTAATAGAAAATGGAAAGCTTCTTTACAGACAAAGTAGGGTTTGTGTAAGTACAGTGGAGGGTTCTAAATGGATATTTGTCCTCAGTACTTCAAGAAAATTGTATGTTGGGGAGAAGAAGAAAGGCCTTTTTCAGCACTCTAGTTTTCTTGCCGGCGGCGCCACCATTGCATCCGGGAGATTGGTTGTCCTTGATGGGATCCTAGAGGTGTGTGTCTATATATATATATATATATATATATAAACTAAAATTTCGTTTACATCTTGTTCTATGATATAGATAACTTGATGCTTAATTTGTTTAGGCTATATGGCCCTTCAGCGGTCATTATCGGCCAACAGAGGAGAACTTCATGGAATTTTGTAGCTTCCTAGAGGATCATCAAGTGGACTTGACAAATGTTAAGGTAATTAAAATAATATCCCTCTTATTAATCATTCGAGATGTTCGAAACTATGAAAGCACTGAAATATCTGTACACTAGCTATATAAAAAAGAAAAATTAAAATTATATTTTCGTTTCAAGGCTTTGAGCTAATAAGTTATGTATAGTCGTTGTTGCAACCTACAGCCTACTAGTTAAATATGAGAATGGCTTACAAATAATAATTAAAGGATGTCTCTATATTTCCATTGTTTGAGGGACATTGAATTTCGTTCGTACGTTATAAGTTTCAGACAACGTAGCATTAATTCACAAATATTCCTATGAATAAGCAAATTAAATCAAGTGTGCATATATTAAGTAATGTATGTTACCTTGGTCTCCATTTTCATTTATGCAGAAACATCCCATTGATGATGACATCCCTCCAAAAGCCTCCGATAGTAAAGAACTTAAATTGGACTCATCTGCTAAAGTTGATGTCGAAACAAAGAACGTCAGCACCGCAGCGGCAGCCTTAATCAATGAAGAAGAAGACCCAAAGCTGAATTACAATAGCAATAATAATGATGTGGAAGCAGAAGCAGAAGTGTTTGAAATTGATGACGATCAGAAGCCTTTGTCACGCAAAATATGGACAACAGGAGCAGGTCCCAGAATCAGTTGTGTTAGAGATTACCCAACCCAGCTGCAATTCCATGCACTTGAACAAGTCAATTTGTCTCCAAGACCAGGACCTTCATCCATCGCAAGCTCTAGTATAATGAATGCTCCAGTCCCTTCACCAAGACCTAGTCCCAAGATTCTTCTCTCCCCCAGACTTTCTTGTATGGGACTTTCCAGCCCCAGTCCTAGGTCAGGTCAAATTCATGTGCGTCAATAAACTTATTATTATGTTTTTATTATATGTCGTAGTTAATTAATTACCACGAGTTGACGGGGCAATTTCAACTTCGTTCATATAAGTGGAAGGGTAACGTCATTTTCCTAGCGACTTGACCAATAATTTGAAAGATTAACACGCTATTAGGGATACTGTATACTTTTTAGCAAAATTCCAAATTGATGTAAATTTCTAAAGAAAATTAGCTTATATGTTCATCAAATGCCATGTTTATGGAGATGTTCATGTTGTGCCTAAATTTTTAGGTCCTCTATATGGCCTTAATAATTAATTTGCCTGCTCCTTTCATTTAGTTTCTACACACTTAACCTTATCAAATTATACAGATCATTAGTTAATTGTTAAAACGCATTGGCTCATTACTGCAACTATTATCTTTAATGAAAGTTAATATTTCATTCATTAAGCACAAGTATGAGAATTCAATTCGGCAGTTTGATTGATTATTTCATTGTTTCAATTACTTTTGATAATTAAGGCACACAGATAGTTTTTATGGTTGATTCTCTTATAATTCTCTCCTAATTTAATCTTTTTCTTAGTAAATTTTATTAACTTGATTGGTGGTTGCTAAATTAAAAAATAAAGGTAGTTAAATCTTAATTATATATTAGCACTAAAATATAGGTAACATAAAATTTGTAAAAGATCAGGAGAGCTCAAATCAGGAGAGGATCTTAGTCCCGATTATATTTTCAGCTTTCACCACATTAAAAAAAATGTAAATCACACTAAGAAAGTAAAAATGTTATTCGTATAATTTTTTTAGATATTAGTATCATTAATATAACTAACAAGCTTAATAAATTAACTTCACAATCAAACACTATACACACCATAATCCCAAAGGATTAGGTCCATGCCTTTAAAACTGATTACAAGCAAATATTGGCAGAGTTTCACAATAATGGTGCATTTACTAAATAAAAATTGGAATGGACTGAAATTATAATTGACAAGAAATGGAATGGGATGAAATGAAAATAGAGTACGGGAATTAGAATAAATTTTTTATTTAAACTATAATAATTGGAATCGAAATTGACCGTATTTCCATTAATGTGTTTATTCTGTCTTGGAATCAAAATTGTAATGAGTTATATTGTTCAAATTATTAAAAATTCCTTAATTAACTATTGTTATGATTATTAATCTGTATTTTAATTATTGTGATTATTATTATTATTCAAAATTATTATAATTGATAATAATTGTTAATAATAATAATAATAATAATCATCATCATCATCATCTTCTTCTTCTTCTTCTTCTTCATCATCATCATCATCATCACATCAGGAACATCGCCGTAGTCGACATCATCACCAACTATGAAGACGAAGATTATGCGGTGAGGCTCGATTTTGGCAGTGATCATGGTGAAGATAGAAATGACAAAGATGACCTATTCTTTTTTTTTTTTTCCTTTGGAATTGAGGGTAAAATTGAGTTAATGAATTTTTGGAGGTGCAAAATTAGAATTCATAGGAATGGGAGACTGATTCCTCTCCCATTCCCCATTCTCAAGATGGGGTAGATCCTATGATTTTAATTCTGATTCATGCCTCTATTTTGCGAAATAAATGTTGTCAATTATTCTAGATTTCAGATTTTGATTCTCAATTTCGGAAAGTAAACACATTATTATTGTAGATGGAGTAAATTTCTAATAGGTAAAAGATTTTTCACAACCATCAAAAAATAATTAAACAAAATTATAAATATATATTGTGACATTGGTTTTGTTTTAATCGTTTTAGTTGTAGTCTATAATGCTGATTTAATTAGAAACCAAAAAGGATTACTTAAAATCAAGGAGCGGCAATAAAAGTCTTTATATCCGTTACAATTCTGTTTTTGATTCGAAATTCGAAATTCAAAATACGACACCTGTCTCTCTCTTCTCACCCTCAATAAAAGTTGCTTCCACTTATATTCCCACTTCCACCAACGGTTCGTTGCCAGAAAACTGGTTTTCAAAATTCAAAGAATCACAAACGAAGAAAATAGTTTTCAAATTACCATTCTTCTATTATCAACTTCTGTCTCCAAAAAAAAAAAAATTAAATTAAATAAACTCACAACTCTGTTTTCAAATTAGATTTCGTTTCCGGAAAAGAGTTTGCTGTAAATTATCTTGAAATGGGCGTCTCAGGAAAATGGCTGAAATCACTTGTGACTCTAAGTAAAAAGCCCCAGATCGCAGACAACGTAAGTAACAACAAAAAAATTAAGAATAAAAAAATTCTGTTTTTTGTTTACTTTTTTTTTTAATTGTTTCCCATGTTTTTCGTTATTTTATTTTTGGGTGTATGTTTATTTTGCAGGAAAAAGTGAATGACAAGACCAAGAAGAAGTGGAGGCTATGGAGGAGTTCATCGGAAGGGTATGGATCTTCATCAAAGAGAAGTCACTTGGCGGCATCAGAGTCGTCCGATTCCGATGATGCTTTCGGTGCAGCTATGGCTACTGTGGTCCGTGCTCTACCCAAAGATTTCAGGTTGATCAGGCAAGAATGGGCAGCAATTCGGATCCAAACGGCCTTTCGAGGATTGTTGGTAATTGGGTTCTTCTTCTCTTTCTGTTTCATCAGATTTCCAGAACTAATATTTAATTATGTGTGCAACTGTGTCAAATTTTTATTTAATTTAATTTTCTACCATCTGTTCTGGTTCAGGACCGTGACCTTTAGATGTGTAGAAATAGTTTCAGTTATAGGTATATGCATTGAAAAGAAAATTTTATACAACTACAATTTTTGGAATTTTGTTATATAAACAATCGTCTAGGCAAGCTTAGCTTTGGAGTAATAAGCTGGTGAGATTTCTAATTCTACATAGTTGGTGAAGATCAATTTTTGACAAATGAGAAGGAAAATAGCTCATGATTTTGGTCCTGTATGTATCCGTATGGCCTCCATTAATTTGTTTGAGTCTGTTGACCCATTTCATAGTTGTGTGGAAAAAAGTTGGATTTGGATTTGTAAGGACATTTTGTGCTGATATGGTTGTATAATATCTTACTTATAGATGAGGTTCATCATGTTGCTTCATCTTAACGAGAAGCGTGAGAGGTCAAAGAAAATAACCAGATGTTTTATTCAGGTTTTTCTGAATATGCAAGTTTGTTGAATGTAAAATCCAGAAACAATGTTCGTTTCCTAGTGTGCTGTCCTCTTTTCCTCTTTCTAAAAGCTGAAAAAACAGAAGAGTCACTATCTTCAAGTGAACTAAACCATTTGAAAGATCGGTCTGGAAAACAGCCATTGTGGCTTAATCAATGGGGTGTCGAAGTTTATCAGTCTATTACACAACAGTGAGCTATGTCATAGAATCTTACGATACTTATTTGGAGAAGAGTCATGTGTGCTTTATAGTTTTCATCTTTTGTGTGTGAATTTCGAAATGATTGCAGGCAAGACGGGCCTTCAGGGCCTTGAAAGCTGTGGTCAGGCTCCAAGCAATATTTCGAGGCCGACACGTCCGGAAGCAAGCTGCTGTGACACTGAGGTGCATGCAAGCTCTTGTCCGAGTTCAGGCTCAAGTAAGGGCAAGGTCTGTGGGGATGGCTTCTGAAAAGCAGGCTATGATGCATAGCCTGTTGGACGAACATTGCAGCCAGGTTGACCCCACCACACAGGCTGAGGTTAGATGTTCTCAGATTTATATGATTCTGGGTGGTAGTATTGTTACATATGTGAAATGCAAAGGTAATGTTGTTTGTTATGTGTTGGGTGTTATTGATTGCAGAAAGGATGGTGTGATATTCCTGGAACTGCGGAAGAAGTTAGAACAAAGCTACAGCTGAGGCAAGAAGGAGCAATCAAGAGGGAGAGAGCAATTGCATACTACCTCTCCCAAAAGGTTCTTTCTTATCCTTCATCTTGGTCAGCTATTTAGCAGAACGCATTTTCTAATTAATGCTGTGTGGTAAAGAGAAATTCATAAGCGCTTAATTAAGATATATAGCCTTAATTGTATAAATTCACAGTATGTCTAATTTTCTTTGCTTTCAGCAATCAAGATCATGTCCTAGTCCAAATTCAAGAACAAACAAGCCTGTAAAGTCCATCAAACATCATAGGCTGGATAAGAAGGGCCACGGCTGGAGCTGGCTAGACAGTTGGATGGCAGTTAAACCGTGGGATAGCAGGTTGTTCGAAGAGATGCATTCAGACCCGTCAGAGATGACTCCTTTCTATCGGAAAAGTGAAGACAACATTGTTGGGTTTTATTCCTGTTCTTCCGAGCAAGACTCGGTGAAAGGAAGAAGGAATAATGTCAATACTAAAATTATTGCTAAACCTCCTATAACTACTCAGATTACTCGCTCATCATCCTCCCCGAGTTCTGAATCTCTTTATGACGGGACCTCACCATCCACTTCATCTTCATCCACATCTGTAACTCCAATTTCCGGCAATACACTCACGATGGAAAGAGCAGAAGAGAGTTACTACCGAAAACCCAGCTACATGAATCTCACTCGGTCTATCAAAGCTAAGCAAAAAGCATCGAGGTTTTGTTCTCCTAAGAAGTGGATGGAACTTTCTAATGGAGACGACAGAAGCTTGGCTGATTCTGAACCATCATTCAATTTGTGCAAAGATCTATACCCACCAATACCATTGGGGCCGACATGATCAGCTGAAGTATCAACGACATTAAGGTTTCTTGAGTTCAACAGCTTGTTGCACATTGCAAATTACATAGAGATTTTCATCATAGGATTAATTCTTGATCCAAACAAGTATAATGGCATATTATTATTTGAGATATTTATACTAAAAATGTAGATGTTTGGCAGGATTTTGTTCATAGAGTTGAAAGAAATATGCACTACTTCCGTGAGTTAATGGACGTTCTGATAGAAGATTGAATTGTCATTTCCTCTTCTATTTATTTGTAAGAAAAGTTGTAGAGAAATGACATTAAGTTTTAGCGTATATTGTTGTTGAGTATTGGAATTTTCAATGAAGATTGAAAGAGTGCTGTTTTGAGGTTTAAGGAGGCTTCTTGTTTGTTCTATCACTAGCTTGGTTGTATATGGGACGAAAACAAGACTGCAGGTGACATCTATTTCACACCGTTTCTTGTTCTTCTTCATTGTTTTGTTGTCCCCGTTTATCTAATTCCATCTAGTCCAGTCAAATACGGTTCACAAATCCCATAAAAATTTCAGGAAAAATGGCATGGATGGAAATTATTTAGCTTTATCGAAATATTGAAGATTCTCATATACTTTGCAGGCAGGATAGCATACATATCAGATAAAGATTTTCTAGCTTTATCAAAAACATGAAAGATTCTCCCAAGTAGTGATTAAGCTCTTTTCCATGAATACCCCACATACAAAGCCAATAATAATTCATGGAAGAATCAAACACAAAAGAAACTGTGGGGTGTCTTTGTTTTCTCGTAATTAAGCACTCAGAATTTTGATTCAGTTTTCAATGCTTTTCATTCTGGTCCCAGAAATTGAATAAGCTCAATCATAAAGCAAAATGGTATTACAGCTCACAGGTAACTCTTAAACAACAGGCTAGCTTGCTGCTAAAAGCAATTCCAATTTTCAAGGACCATGCATAAGATTTCAAATCATGCGACTAGCAATAATTAAGCTCTATCAAACATTGGTCAATATAAATGACTATGATATGTTACCATTAAACACAAATAAAATAAGTTTCGATCAAATGAAATAACCGTGCATGGCCATTGATGTAACGTTTATATAACAAATTATGGTCCCGTTATTCACGCTCAAATAGAAGGACCACAATCATCAACCTCGTCCCAGCTGACGAATATTGTGAATGAGTTGATGTTTTCATCTCTTTCAAGAAATTGAAAGAAATGCAAAGACGATATTAAACAAAATACACAGGCTTAACAACCACATAATGACTACAATATAGAGTTGTCTGATACAATGCTCCCACCGCCACTCTCTCTTGAAAAACCTTGAATTTTTTATGTCTTTGTTACTAACCCCTCCAATGAACAACACGATATTATAGATATACACTAACAACGATATACTAGAGGTGTTGATATGAGTATATAAATTTTTTTATTTTTTATTTTTGGTTACAAGTTTTACATACGTTACAGATGACAAATAACTCGTAGCTTTAACAACAGCGCATGCATACAGTAGCAAATTTTGATGTTCACATGATATAGAGACCGCACAAGATGAAATGGTTAATGGGTCAGTTTCAGAAGTGAGTACCAGATTATACATTTTGGGTAGCTTTAGACAGTATCTTCAATAGGTTAGAGTTTGACTTCTCTCTCAAGAGCATGAATTGCATATAGAGGACAAAAACAAGAAGATGAGGTACCGCGTGGGAGGAAGCACAAAGTAAAGCAAAAAAACAAGTTTGGTATCATCAAAAGCTGTAAGCTTTTCTTGGATGCATATGCATGCAGGGCAATGAAGGCAATGCAATGTAAGCATACGTATGTGTCAAAGTTGATATGATTTGATGAAAAGTAAAGAAAAGAGAAAAGTTATGGGAAAGCTTTCCTTCAAGTGTGAGTAAGTGGACTTTCTTTCGATGGGGGATTGGCATGAAGAGAAGGAAGCATTGTGGGGTCTCAAATCATCGCTATTTTATTGCATACTCATGAAATTCTTTTATGTGATAGGAGAGTTACATTACATTACGCATTACAAAATAAGGATGCTACTAACAAAAAAACATATTGGATGCACTAACAGATTAAAAAAATTATAGTTTTCAATATATTAAAATCTATATATTAGTGGAAACGAGGATATTCTAATTAAAGAAGAACTATTTAATGAGATAATTATACCTGGTGACATATATTTTTAAAATATTGGATCAAGTGACAATCCGTTAATTTTTACTACTAATTCTAACGAACCAAGGGTAAAATAAAAAAAAGATTTATTTTATGATTAATTATACATGTGTGACACAAGTTTTGACAAATTTCAAAATGATGACACATGATCTAAAAATACTCAATCATGCGACAATTCGTTAATTGTTACTGTAAATTCTAACAGATCGAAGGTAATATTAGGAAAAAAAGATTTATTATATTGATTTACTTTTTTCATTTTCCTCTCTCACTATCTTCTTCTTCTTTCATTTTCTCTAGTTCTTTTTCTCTTTATTTCTCCGTCCTCTTCCATTCATTTTTTGCTCTCTTTTTCTCTTTTTTTCTTCATCTTCTTCAATTCGTTTTCTATTCCCCCCCCCCCCCCCTTCCTCCTTTCTTCATCTTCTCCACGGCTATAGCATGATAGCAGCTGCAAGCTCATGGAACCAAAGAAGTAGTTTGATTCAACAAGAAATTAAAAAAAATAGTTTGATTTAACAAAAAAAATCTCTGTTAACTATATATTTATAAGTCGGGCAGAAACATCATTTTGTCACTAATTATAGGGCATAATTTGTTCATAATTAATTGACTACTCCCGCTAGAGTTAACAACTTGTCATCTAATCGAGTACTTTTAAAACATAAGTTATATTTTTTAAACATGTCAAAACAAGTGTCAAGCATCACATGATGGTAATCAATCCTAAAATAAATTTATTTTTCTAATTTTACTCTTGGTCCATTAGAATTAATGGTAAAAATAATGGATTGTGACCTCATAGAGTATCTTTAAAAAAAAAATAAAGACATCCACATTAGACAAGAATTATATGTATAAGGACTCTATACACACTTAATATTTAACGAGATAAATATATGTCTCCGTCAAATAATTGGTAGCTAGCTAGCTAGCCAGCCATGCATGATTGATTGATGAAGATGTACGCATATCAAGTTTGTTGATTTCCACATGCAAATTCTTTTATTGTTGTCAAAATTATTAGGATTCCTTATCAATTGTCAAGGGTAAAAGAAGTTTTGAGTTTAATGTATATGATTGCGCATCACTTTTCTCATGAAATAAAGTGATTGTCTAGTAACCCTATTGCATACTCCGCTCACCCCACCCATTATTCTTATCGCAAACTCCATAATTTATAGAAAAATAATTGTTCATGCGGGCATCCTACTGTAAGAACTAGTTAATCTTCTTTTACCAAAATAAAAAAATAAATAAAATCAATTCTTGTCACATCTGCGTTTTGGTCTTGAGGCGCTCATAACTAGTGAGAATAGGGCCATCATTAGCTAATTAATTACATGTAAATATGTCTCGGTTCTATGTACGAGTCAAAATCAAAAGGGGACTAAATTTGTAACCCTCATATATCTCACATTATTGATCTTATAAATACGATGGGACATTAAGACGTTTGGAATTTTTAGCATTTCATTACATGGAAAGGAATGATATATGTCAATTTTAGTTTGATATATATAAGAGATGCAAAAATGAAAAGAAAGGAAAAAAGAGAGAAACTTTCTTGAATGAAAATGACCTAAATCAATACCAAGATTTTTCTTTCAAAGACGACAAATAAATACCTCGCTAGCTATTGATATGAATGAAAATAAAGGAAAACAAAAAAAAAACCCTCTTGAATGAAAATGACCTATACCAAAATCAAAATTTTCTTTCAAAGAGGACAAAGAAATACCTTGCTAGATATTAATTTGTGATATAGAGATGCACAGGGTGCTGACTTCACAGTATTTTAGAAGTTGGGATGAAACAAAATTTCTGCTACTGTTTGTGTCTTCTGATGGCTCAACAAATAAAGCAAAAGAGTCTGATGCTATTAATTGTTGCATGTGCAACAATTAAGTCAAGAATCTTTATTGGTCCTATGGGTTATCTATTTCTTTCATCACAAGCATTCCAAACTCTTACTTTTTCTTTCAGGACCATGTGGGAAAGTTCAAATATGTGTAACCTAAAGTACTTAGCAAATAAACCTTCATCACAGGAACTAGATTATAAACCCAATTTTTTTTTTTAACTTTTGGTTAATTTCAAGGCTCAATAATATGCAGCTCGCTTCCCAAAATAGAAAAAGAATATGCCTTTCTTGTCATGTTTCCTATTTTCCCTACTACTATGTTTTGAACCAATTTTCAGGGAAAAATATATTAAAAGGATCTTTTTTGTTTTTAATTTTTTTATGCTTCTTAATTTTTCTTTTTTAATTCAGAATTATCAATCTTTAGTTGGCTAAACACATTTTTTATGCTTCTTTCTAACAACCTGGAAATCAAAATCATAAAGTTATTTTTTGATTATGACATTCTTGACAACATTTAAACATTCAATTTTTTTTTTAATCATGAACAATAACCATGAAGAAAATTTGTTCTTTAATTATTGATGGTTCCTTTTCTTTTTTTGGAACATAGGTCAAATTCCGATTCAATTATATTAATTACTGCATTTTTCTAACTCAGTATTAATCCCTATATTGAACACATCTCCCAACAACCGAAAAAAATATTCTTAAATAATATTGAATGCCCAGTCGTACAATAATCACCTATACATATATAGAAAATTTAATCTAGATTAAGATATCAAAAAAAATCTAATATATAATTTTTTAGAATAAAAAATCTAATATAGAATTAATCACAAGGAATCTTTCAACGGACAGTAAAACCTTTAATTAATTTACTTTAGTAATCCAATTTGCTTTCATCATTGATCAAAATAAATGCTGCCTTTGGTACCCGAAAAAAGTTGCCATGAGATTTTCCCATTTGCTATTTTTTCGTCCTTCTAAATAAATCCCTTTATCTCTTGTTTTTTGTGAATCAAGTTTAGAAATCCACCTTAATTGCTGTTAGCTATCATGTAACTTTCACTGTTATATGTTAATTTTAATAACAACCCTTTTAATGTTGACATTGCAGTTTACTGCTTAAAATTCTTTTTGTAAATTCTTAGCAGAGAATTAATATAAAAATGATGTGATTAAATTGAATTACTAAACCTGCCGGGAATTGCGACTAGGGTACAGTAGTAGTTTTATATATATAGCAAATTTGGGGAGATAAGTGTAGTTCGACAAAGGGATTATATATGTATAGAAGTGAAGTTTGATTCAAAAATTGATAATTTAGGCAATTAAGCTAGTTCTGTTTTTGCTGCTAGCTCAATTTAGAACCCACTTTGCAAAAGGAAAAGAAAATGGAAAACTTATTAGTGGATTCCTTATACATTTGGAATTATCTACTTGAATAAAACAAAAGGAGCTCTATTTGATCGGAATGGTGACCTAAAGTTGGTTCTTTCAAAGATTATTATTAATCACCTTAGTCCTTGTCAAAAGATTATATTGTTTACAAATATATTGGTGTAGTCCATATTATAATATTGTAAAATTTAGTCTAGACTTGTATGTAATACTTGAATAACATCCAAGAATATATAGGCTAGCTAGGGGCTTTTATTTAATGAAATGAAAAAGTAGTAAATTATGTATGATACTTATTTTAATCGATTAACTAACTATATTGCCATAAGTTAACAAGAATAATGGATCTATAGGAACATTGATCAATATGAAAGAATCATCAAATTGGACGGTGGGGACCCTAACATCCAAGTCTCTTGAAGAATAGTTGGACATTGCGTTATAACTAGTCGAAGCTGGTGTGTGTAAAAACTTTACCACCGCCTCTCTTATTCAGAAGAACTTTTTGGCCCAGTAATTATCAGCATCAATCTAATTCAATGGAGAGAATGAATATGAAAGGTTAAAAGTAATGTAAATGAATAGCTAATTAATTATGGAGCCTATCATATGTAAATGAATATTCTGATTATTCATTATTAGCATCATTATCTTCTTCATTATCTATTCATCGAGTTTGTTATTATCAATAATGAGTTGCCATTAACTAAATCATATTTATGCATATAAGCCCTAATTGTGATAACTGTTCGGGTAGTATATATAAAACTGTATGCATGTGAATGAATATGGCCCCCTCATCAATGTAGACGAAGGGTGTATGTTTTTTTTGGGGGGGAGACGGGTGTGATGTTGAATGTCATAGATATTTTGTGATATGTTGTTGCCTCAATGAAAACCAATTGATTTCTACTTGAGATTGCCCGGGGGGAAAAAAAAATCTAACACCATACCTACCAAATTCCATAATCATATCATTTCATCAAAGTGCTGAGTAAAGAAATAGTTTAATTACAACCATGTAAGCATATCATTGTCCAAGTTATTATAAAAATTAATTATACAATAGTATACTAACTAAATGAAGCTAATTTTTGTTTTCTTTTAAGTAATCAATTAATTGAAGGCGGGCCGGTCGGCAATATTTTATCTGTACTCCAATACCACTGGTGTGTCCTTGCATCTTTCATGTTTACCCTAAAATGGATTCCATGCATTTCTTCTTTTTAAAGATTTGACCCCAGTTGAATCATAACAATCTTTATAGTACATTATGATTACTATTCTTTTGACTTATTAATAATTGTGCTTTATTTTGCGTCTCAAATAAAATGATTATTAATTAAAAGGTACGTTACTACTAATCCTTGTGTTACATGTGGGCTTCTATTCTCTTCAACCTGCAATATTTAAGGATCCAATAAAAGAAAAATCGACATATTCTTAATACACGGTTAACAATGTCTCCCACCCAAGTCCAATCAAGAGAGAAAAAAATGAAAAAGTTGATGAAAAAGCCAAGATTCCATTGGAATTTTTTGCTATCACACAATGGAGCCAAAGTGTTGCCACTAAGTGAACATCAGAAGATGCCTGTAACTAGATATAACTTTTTTTTTCGCTTGAACTAGAAATGTTTCATTCAAATTTTTAGCTGTCTTTCATTGCTTTGCTTTATTAGATCATCCTAAATACAGCCTTTTGGGAATCATTGTTTCAGACTTTTTTATACTTAGCTAGCACTCCAAAATTTGTTTGTCAAATAATTAATAACTCGCTCGATATCAAATTATACTAATGGATGCATGCTTTATCATAAGATCAAAGAGATTCAACTTGATAAATATTAACATCCTTTAAACTGAGAAGAGATGCGAGAGGAATTCAAAGGAGGAAATGAAATAGATCCTTGGAGATTAAATTAGAAAAAGAGATCAATTTATCTTCAATAATTAGGTAATAAACTGATCTATAATCTAATCAACTATAAGAATTAGACTGATTAGTGCTCTAATTAAACTTCTATGTTAAGAAAGATTTTCGACCCGAAAAATCTTTATAAACATGAATATGATTGCATTACTGATACATGTTATATATTATTAATATCAGAGGCATTAGCAACATTAATAATTAGGATTTTGGTTCAGCGAATCACCACAATTATAAATATGACGAGGTCTAACATGAAATTTACATAATATGTTTCTTAACTTCTTTGGCATGTGGAGAAGCGCCCGCTCCCGGCCACCACCCTCCATAAGCCTCAGCATAGTTCTTCCCTTGATGAGAGAAACTAAATCCATTTGAAAGTTGATGAAGTTTTTCGATGAGTAGCAAATAATTGAAAGGGGGATAAGTTAAAATAAAAACGCCTTTTCTTTTTAAAAGTAAAATAATTGTTATCCTAAATTAAAGCTACAAAATATTGTTTAGTCTCCGATTGCCTCAATATTGAATGGATTTGTGTAAATACTCTTTTAATCACTGGAGTTTGAGCTCGAATCTAAAAAAATGATCTAAAACAGTGAAGTTTTTATTTTGCAACGGCTGGATTTAACATAACTACAAGATTCAAATAGTATTTTTATTTGATATAACTTAAAATTCAAAAGATTTATGATACATCAAATGAAAAATAAATGGTAATTAAATACATTTTACGGAATATACGAAGAGACCTTCGTACAACCAATCATATCGTATGGCATTTGTTTATAGAAAATTAACTTGTATAAGAATTTCGTGACTGTGTAGTTTACTCATTACATAATCATCAAAAGCGACGGTGATGAAATGAAGCATGCAAAACTAGTGAAAAGGTTATGTTAAATGACATGACTCATGAGGGGCATCGGATCGATAAGTCCAAAGTGGGACCCACAACTGTGCATGATGAACACGTGCACACAGGCATGCCAGACCATCTCTGAACAAAAACGAAGAAGGGATCCCCCCCTATGAGTCATACAAATTCTTACAGAGAAGAACTGCAGCTTTTAGCCTTTTGCCCCAAAAAAACCCTATCTGGGGCCACACTGATGACAATGCCATTGGTACTGCTCTCCTCTCCACATTTATATCCATGACAGTGTACTCTAAGTCTCTCGTTTTATTTAAAAAGTCTTTTCTTTTCATTTTTAATCATCATCAAAAGATATTCAGAGAGTGGGAGGGAAGATCAAGAAGAGATCATATAGCGAGCTTCTTCTGTTTTGTTTTCTCTTTGTTTAATTTGTTTTAGAGAGAGACAGAGAGACAGAGAGACAGAAAGACAGAGACAGAGACAGAGATGGGGCATCACTCTTGTTGCAACAAGCAGAAAGTGAAGAGAGGATTATGGTCACCGGAGGAAGATGAGAAACTCATAAACTACGTTACAACTTATGGCCATGGCTGCTGGAGTTCTGTTCCAAAACATGCAGGTTTTATTTGTTACACTTATTATTTTTTAAAGGTTTTATTTGTTCAGTCAGATTGGTAAGAGTTGCTGACCGGTTCTACGGCAAATTATTTTTATGTTACTACATATAATAGCAGTACTGAAATATTTCTTAAAAGGACTGTATAATTGTAAGAAAAATATACCTTTTTTTTTCCTCTTGTTTGATGGTGCAGGCCTGCAAAGATGTGGAAAGAGTTGCAGACTGAGATGGATAAATTATCTCAGACCTGACTTAAAACGTGGGAGCTTTTCTCCTCAGGAAGCTGCCCTCATCATCGAGCTCCATAGCATTCTAGGCAACAGGTAATTAGCATGTTCGAGCGAGAGCATCACTAACATAAGTTACGTCTCCAAATTTGTGTTACAATTATACATATTCATGCAAATGAAGACTTTTTATTTTATCTTTTGGACAGATGGGCACAGATAGCGAGGCACTTGCCAGGGAGAACAGATAATGAAGTGAAGAATTTTTGGAATTCAAGCATAAAGAAGAAGCTCATGTCCCATGAAATTGTTCCAGCTTTAGCCAGCTTCCCAGCTGATTTCCACAACTCTACTTGTCCTGAAGAAGTCGGTTTCTTTTCTTTGAACACAAACCCTAATTTGATATTAAATTCTCATCAACAAGATCATCAATTCCACCTTCCTTCTCCACCACCACCAATGTTCCACAACAATTTTGATCAAGCTGAATTCAAACTGAATCTAAGCAATTACAACGTTGCTTCTATTCATTTCCCACCACCTCCTACAATCATTCCATCATCGTCAACTTCTTCATCTTCATTGGATTGGTCATTGCCTCATCATCTTCAGCCTCAAGTACACCTTGATCCCAATCCATTAGAGAATCAAATTTTCAGCCATATTGAACCAGTAGCTCTTCCACATTACTATGATGATATTATAGGAGATCATGATAATAAGCTTAATACTACTGATCCAAGCATAGTTACAATGCCATATGATCAAAACCCTTTTTTGGTACCCACAATGCCTAAACTTTGTGAGATTCTTGAAGGAACTGTCTGTAACCTGCCATCTTCATCAGCTTCCTTAGAAGGAGTTGACCCAATTGCTAAACTCTCATGTGGTACTACATTTTCATCTGGTTCATATCTTTATCATGTACCAGCAGATCCAATGGAGTACACTGATGCAATCATGTCAACACTGCAGCCATTATCAACTTCGCCATCGTCGTCATTGTCGTCATTGTCACCATTATCAAGAGGGACATATGCTACTACTACAAACCCTAATTTCCCTTCAACCAGCTGGGGTCCTTAGAGATATGATACTTCATTGAAAAGTTCTAGGTACTATTCAGTCAATATAGAGCATTTATTTCTTGAATTATGCATATAAATATAATTAAGATGGTAAGTGCAACTTATATTGGAAGACCTAGGTGGTTGCTAGTTCGGGTGCTTCAGTGAGTGATGCTTTTTAATGTTCCATAAAATAATGTGTTGCTAGGTTCTTTCAGATGTCTCTGAAAATTGAGAAATGAGAATATACATCTTGTGTGCTTTCATTTATTAATTCTGTTGTGATGAAGTACTCCTTAATATTTCAGTAGTTAATTGATACCTTATGTCTTCTTTTTCTTTTCCCCTTTCTGTTCCTTAGTGCCTCAGTTTTTTATCTCTCTCTCTCTCCCCAGTTAACAATAATATAATCCAGTACACAGTAAAAGGTTTATATACATTTGAACTTTTGATGGCCTTACGGGAAGGATAACGTCCAGTGTTCTTAGAGGGATGACATTAAATAGGATGATTTTTACTAATTTTTTTTATCGCCAATTAAATTTAATTTCAAAACTCCATAGTTAAACATGCTGAAGCTGAAACAATTAGGGATGACAAAAATCCTCACGGGGAGGGAAAAAATTTTTTACCCAATTTTTTATTCAGGGAAGGGACGGGGATGAGGTGGAATCCCCATCCATTCCCCATTTCCTCTATTTTAATTTTTAATTTTATTTTAATTTTTTAAAATTACTAGTAAATAAATAATAAAATTTGAATTATATTATAAAATTATAAATATTGGTAAAAATAAAAAATATCAAAATATTTATATTATTAAACTTTTAGGCCTAATCAACTAATTAAAGTCTTAAATTTTTATTTAGAACATTAAAAAAGCCGGGTAAATTCTATTAACCCAAATATTTTGTTTTATTAAAAATATTAATTAAGCATCTACATTTATTTCATTTATTTTATTGTCGATATAAAAGTAAATTCTTTTTCTTTTTATTGTAGGATTATGAAAATTGAGAAAGATAATTATTTTGATAATTTGTCTTTTGCATGTGACTTTTGTAATGGATCAATGTTAATGTAAGATATATTTCGAATTTTACTTTTATTTGAATTTTTTATTTTAATATAATTAACTCAAAATCGAAAACAAAAAAATATATTAATTATTCGGGGATCCCCTGCTATTATTTGGGGAGGGGATGGGGATTCTCTTAAGCAATTCTGACGAACGGGGATGGGGGCATACACAAAATATCAGGGATAGGTACGGGGAGATTGGTCCCCTCCCCTCCCCTCCCCATTGCCATCCCTAGAAACAATTCAATGGTGAACAGGTGAATTAATCCTACAACGTCTATGATAAAACTTTAATTCCTCTTGAACAATATTTCCTATGTTGTAGCAGAACCCAAACGGTTTTACAAATAATATTTGTACGTATGTCACTGATGAACTAGTTACCTCTTACATGCATAATTTTACTCCCTCTTTTCAGTAAGATATTCTCTCGTAATCGTTGACCTGACAAAAATTCATGACTCACTTGTCAAGGCTTAAGAATGTAAGTCACTCTCTCGCTTAGTCTCCTGATAATGACTTTTCTTGAGATGATTCACACCCTCCTTACAAATGCAGTCAATCGGCGGTTATTGCATGATAATGAGTAGCTTAGGCTAGTTTCGATATGAATAAGGGACACATACTTCATATGAAAAGATGAAACGAAGTTTGTGGTGCAGCTATTTTCATTTGCTTTCAACTGCAAAAGAATGAAAAGGCCTTCTTGTCTTTTTCTACTATTTACCTTCGACCTTGAAATTAACCGGATTAAATCCCCAAGACCTCTACCAACTACTCTATGCACTTGAAGTTTTCACATAAATTAAATTTCCACTTGTGCTATCATAGTTCGAGACGAGTCTTTTAGAAGATGATTTAACTAATTGGGTTTCGGGTTGTAACGAAGGCTCCAGGCAAAGTGCATAAGTTCAGAGATTTTTTGGGCTTTGGGACCTCAAGACTCCAATATTTTGACCCAAAAGAACTCATTTCAAATACTGATCATGTTGCGGAAATTCACCCATCAGAATTGGCAGCATAGCGTTTGCTCTGTTTCTGAAGCCGCCAATCTACTCAGCAGCCCATACCACGGGTGACTTCCCTGATGTGATTATGCTGTCATGACTATTTCAATTAAAAATGAAAATCGCTATAAACTCAACAACATTGTTCTTTTATCTGCCCATCAGTAGAAAAATATGCATCAGCAGAAAAATGTGCATGAGGTTGGCTGGAAGAAAAAAAGGTTGCTCTCTAACGCCGTTTCAACCCGACTAGAGCATCGGTTATTTGCTCTTGCATTGAAGTTCTGAAGCAGATCATGGAATACAACTAAATTTCATAGCTAATTCAAACTACAGAAAAAAGCAAGACATTCCAAGTAATAAGATATCCCTGCATGCATGTGTATAGAAAGAACAATCTTTTAAGTGAACAAAACAATGTCCAAAAGCCCTGTCATTCCAACTGCATTTCAAGATCATTTGAGGTGTCGGGATAGCCGGCAAATGTGTCTCCAATTCACTTAACCCTACCATCACATACAGGCAGGTCCTAGTCTTGATTCCGATTATATCAACTTGCCATAAGTGGAGTTACTATGCAGTAATTCTTGACCGACCCTTCGCTATTCTTCTAGCAATGACTCTTCGCCCACCCTTGGTTGCCTTGCTGCTCATGTAGAAAAGTAAGTTAATTACACAAGTCCACGAAGCTCTACATGTTCATCCAAAAAGCAAAAATGAGAAGAGAAATTCACTAGCAAGGGCATCCAACCAGGAACAGGTCACTATCCTATTTCCAAGATATCAGAACTGCATGCAAACGTTAATTCAACTTACGCATCCCAGAAATAAAAAATTGCCACCCTAAAACTGGAGGCAATTAAAGACTTCATTCTAGTAAAAACCATAACTCAAGAAAGGGAGAAAGTGAGGTTTGTTTCATATTCCAAGTTCTTAAATTGTCATTGAATATTAATTAGAGAAGAGAAAGAGAAAGAGATGTACCGAGCAAAGAATCCATGATTCCTCTTTCGCCTGATGGTGCTAGGCTGGAATGTCCTTTTGGGAAACAAGAGCATTGGCTCATCTGATAAATTTCCTGCAGAAAGAAACATATTTTCAGTGATGCAAACATAAAAGAGAACACAGGTTAATGGAATCCAAGATAACACCATTGACCAATCCTCTCCAACTTTTTACAGCTGAAAGAATGAAAGAGTAAAGCACATAAAAGGTAAGAAAAAAACCCAGCAGCAATTGATAGGTAGCAGACCTATTTTCTCCAGCAAAATCAAGCAGCAGTGAATTGCAATTGTTTTAAGCAAAATACTAAAAGATTTCTCCCTTGATGTCTTCAGCGAATTATTAAATGTCCATCCACACACAATTGTTGAAAAAGCAAATCCCAAAATAACAGACCCGATCACATCAAATTAGAGATCAAATGGTTTCAAGACTAAGGTTGAGTTTGTTTTTCATTTGGAATCTGAATAGACTTGAATTAGTTTGGATTCTGAATAGAGTCGAATATCTAAATCTAAATGATATGTTTTTTTTTTTTTTTTCCCACTGAATTGCTAAAAATAAATATTAAGTTTTTTTTTTTTAACTTACAAAGTCTAGAAACTAGTATTTTTACATTTGTGCCCTTACAAATTATAAATGTGAAACAAATAATAAACATATCAAAAAATATAAATAAGATAATATATTGTCATAACATAAATTAACTTCAATTGAATACAATCCTTTGATATTCTTAATTAATATATGTTAATCAATTTTATTGTAGTTGATGATGTTTTTATATGAAAAATATTTATAAAAAAAATGAAGAAAACAAAAAGATAAAAATAATAATAATCTATCAGTACATTATCATAAGTTATAGAGATGGATCATAATGTTAATTATGAAATTTTATTTAGGTATAAATGAAAATTAATTAATTAGATAATGATATTTTGGATAATATCTTTTAATGAATTATTCAGACTTTTTAAATTAATCAAAAAGCTAAAAAAATTAGCTTAATAACTTAATGACTGAAAATTTTCAACAAAGTGAAAAAAAAACAGACTTAATAACTTAACTGATTGAAATTAAGTCAATAAGTTGAAAAACCAAAAGCCCTTAAGAATATATATGTCATATTAGGAGACATCAGTCAGACGAGAATCTCATATATAAAGGGAATGGATCAATGATTAATTCATAATAATCATCATTTTTTACCAACATACATAGAACCTAAATGCAATCCAATTCTAAGGCACCTACAGCCGCAAGAAAGCATACCTATTGAGAAACAAAAGCCATATCTGCAATTAAATAACATATTGCTTTTGGTTCCTGCTAAAACCATCAACACAACCTAACTGCATGAACAAAGAAGCTAGAGCTAATGTTTTGAGAATCCGATCAACAGAAAACACAATGCCAAATCCCAATTATGAAATACCAGGTACAATCATATACTGTGACAGCATGATAATATCAGGGATCAAATATATAGAGCAGAAACACTACATACCAATTTTAAACAATGTAGTAAAAGGCAAATGACATAATAAAATTTTCAATTTGTAGCCAAAATAACCACTTACAAAAAGATATTAGTACATATATAATCAACATAAAGAATGATCAATCGACAAAACTACATAATACCAAAAAAACATTAAAACGAAAAAAAAATTGATCAAAATCAAAACTTTAGAAGCACAAACAAATAAACAGAGAATAGAAATGACAGAGAAAAAAATACCATTGGGTAAGTAGAATTCGAGAGAAGGAAGGCCAGAGGGGTACAAGAATCCTTGAGAGGCGACTCTAGTGAGCGAAACGGAGTCGCTGCTGGAGGGAAGATAAAGTGAAGTTTGGATTTTGGAGAGAGAAGGGAATTGATGGTGATGGGCCGTGTTACTTTGATGAACGAGTAATGTGTTTGGTTTTGAAGATACAAGTCGGTTCAGCAGAGACGCTCCCGTTCGGATTAGGGTTTTGGTCGCCATGGACGTTTGCTAGAGAAAATGGTCTGTCCACTGTCGTCGTTTTGATAAACCCTAGCCTAGAGCTTCAATACAGAGTCTTCTTAATAGTGTTAGTTCACACTTTGCTGTGCATTTACAGAATTTCTTTTTTTATTATTATAAAAGGAAATTAAGCGACACATCAGTTTTACAATATATATAATTTTTTTCTAAGAAAATAAAATGATACATCAGATATATTAAATATACATAGATTGTTTTAATGATATATTTATTATAATTATAATTTTTTTAATTTTAAGATATATAGAATTTAATGTTATAATTCTTCTAACAAAAACTTTTTTATTTATGAAAATTTTATTCTGGTAAGCTGTACATTGCAACATTAAATTTAATAATAAAAATATTCACCGTCCACTTAATTTTATCCATCTTTTTAAAATACACATATCCTAATTTTTTTAACTGCACTTCACCTAAATTTATAAATTCTTTCGTATTTCCACCTCCGTCTACAAATCGTCAATAAAATTAACAAAATTTTATCTAAATTACTTTTTAACCCCGACAATAAAAATTTTTTTTTTTTTTTTGAGAAGATAATAAGTCTCCCCTTTCACGCGCCTTCCAAGCCAAGCCGAAGAAACCTCTAATTCCAAATACAGAAACAAATTCGCTTATTCTTTCTTCTTCTGAGATTTTCATTTTGACTTCGTCCCTCCTCGCTCTGACTTTGATCGACTTGCTCACACTGCGTCTTTTTTGAGAGAAGAGGTCAAGGTTGGTCAGGTAAGATCCATTCGTTCCTATTCGAGCTTGGCCTTTGAACTTTAGCAAATAGTCCATTGAATAGAATGGAGAGAGCTCCGAGTCACGGAAATGCTCCTCTGTCAAGGAGCTCCGGGGGCTGGTTCGCGTTAGGTTAAAAAAAATATCTTCTCCGAGGAAGGCCGCAATTCCAATAGGAATTGAGGAGAGAGGTCTGGGTAACCAGGAGAGGAAATTCGTGTTGAAGAGATTAGTTAGAGAAAGGCAAACCCGCGTATGTTTATTTTTGTTTTCTGTTTCTGTTGTTTTTTTTTTTGTCCGTTTGATCTCTCTCCACTTGGCGGCCTCCAATCGCGGCCGTTGATTCGCCCACGGTGGACACCTTTTTGTTATGAAGTTTGGCGGTGAATTGTTCTCACTCGTTTTGTTTCTCTTCTCTTTGTCTGCAAACCGTCAATAAACTGTGGCTGTTTTCATTTGTGGGGAATAAACTATGGCCGTTTTCATTGCTTGATGTGCTGGTGCGGGTGCCACTATGCCTCTTTTTCCTTTTTTTTTTCTTATTACAGATCTTAAACGACGTCGTTTTTGAAGCCCAATTGAAATTATCATTTTATCCTTATGATGCCGGCAACGTCTTAACGGTTTGCGAACATAGGTGGAAATGTGAAAAAATAATAAGTTTAAGTAGAATGCAGCCAAAAAAATTAAAATTTATATATTTTTAAAAAAATAGATAAAATCAGGTGGACGGTGAATATTTTCTCAATTTAATATTAAAATAATGATCTTTCATTGCAGGATTATTTTCTTGTAAGATGGAAGCCAATAATTCACAAAATACTATTAAATTAAAAGATTAACAAACTCGATATTTTGGTTCCTGATTAATTATGGAGATCACTCAAAAAAGAACAAAAATGAAAAGATAATTAAGCAAACATCAGTAAGATACAGAATAAATCACAAGGTCATACAAATTTTGGACCCTGCTGTTTCCAATTACATTTGGTATCATCATGATTCATGATCATCAACTAAGAGAAACAAACCCACCACCCAACGCCACCAATATTGGAAGCCAAAAGAGAAAAAGAAAATGGTAATAATACAAAATAAAAGAAAAAAGAAACTCAACAAATTTTGATGATTGAATTAAGAGAATTGCTTCCGAAAATGTGTACAAAGCCACTGATTATGATTGTGTCGAGCTTTCTGTATCACCAAGAAGTGCAGCAGAGACCCATTCTGATGCAGCTGCTAGTGTTTCTGACTCGGTATGTGAATGAAGTGGTAGAGGAGTAATTGACACCTAAAATACAGAAGAAATCAAGTTTGCTTCATCAAACTTTGTACTGAATCAACTGATTTCTAAGAACGACAAAGGATTAGCAGGAAAAGCTCTTTTATGCCGTTGACTTACAAATCCGTTTTCCAGTGCTCTGAAATCCAGGTCCTCATCGGTATCTTCCTGCTCCTTGTCCAGAAACTGCAAAAAACCCATGGCTAACTCAGTTCATAGCTGTGTAAAACTATAGATTCTTCCGTGAAAGAGAAACAAAGTTGGCAGTACTTGAGAAAATAACTGAGAACCAGCAGATTAATGTCCGTACATATGCAATTACTAAATACAAGACTGCAGAAATTTTATTTACCTCTAGTCTAAAGTACTTCTTGACACGGCCAGTATCAGACTTGCCTGCAGCTCCAACTGACTCAATCTCCACCATACTCTTCTTTTGTGTGGTCAAACGACGAGCTGCACCCTAAGCACAAGTAAAAGAAGGTATAACCCCAAGAATGGATGCTAGACAAAAAAGCAATTTAGATGAAACACAAACAAGGAGAGAGGATAGAATTATGTAATGTACTCACAGCAGCAGAGGCATCTCGGCCAAGCTGTGCAAGCTGTAGGCCAAGACTTTGTTGATTAGACATAAAATGTCCAGCAGGATACCGGTTTGCCGAAACAGCTTGCCAGTTAGGAGTGGATCTCCACATGCTTTGTTTGGTAAATTTGAAACCCTGCCAAGCAAAAGATAAATAATATGCATATTACAGTGAGGTTAAAAGCTGATAACAAAGAAAAATTTAGAGAATACAACAAAGCAAATAAAGTACAGAATATAACTTAGCTATGACATCAAGTAAGCTGACATAAAAGTTGGGTACTGATGCATGTCACTTTATTCACATGGAGGATATCACATTGCAAGGCAAAAGCAACTGGCAATGGGCCAATAAAAGGAGGAAAATTTTATGGGTCATTAACCATTTTAAGCAAAAGGTTGACTGTTTGCAGATAAGCATAATAAAACACAGAAGGAAAAAAACAACTATTCTCTCAAAGGCTAGCAATGATATTGCTTTAATGTGCAGAAAGATGAGTTTAAAGAAATTTAAAAGGAAAAAAGACAGCTCAAAAGTGGGGTTTATGAAAGGAATTAATATGTTGTGCTTTAGGCCAGAGCCAAAGATTAATGAGCTTTGGTGAACAGCTTGACTATAATATTAAGCAACCAATGTTCATTATACTTCCACCTGCTATCCTCTCTTCCATTCATGTAAAGATACTACCAGAAACCATTGCCAAAAATCAGTCTTCAACCATGTATCACATGAAACTTATAAATTGCAAAATCAATATTCTTCACAAACTACTTTTGAAGGAAAGACCTTGTTGGTTAATGGAGATGTCGGGATTTCTACATTGAGCAAGCAACTCCTTGGAAAAATTCCCTTTCCAATATCTCTAGTAGCAGCATTTATCAAAGGTAAACAGACACTGACTGCATCCTTGAAATCACTCTCTTGGCTTTCATCTTTCTTCCTATAAAAGACAATAATTACTTGTCGATGATTAAGCAAAATCATAGTTACTTCCATATAACATAAAGATCAACCCACCAGTTTAGGGATATGGACAGAGAAGGTACACCACAAATTAATGCCTCTCTGGCTCCGGCAACAACACCTGAGTAGAACCTGATGAATTTCTTTAAGATATAAGAATAACTGCAAACTACAACTAAGTGCCAGAAGTATTAAGAAGAACTTTTGAAGCGATAAAAAGTCATGGACAGCTTTAAGCAGATATCACCGAGTAACAGTTGTTCAAGAAAAGAATAACTTATGCATGCTAAACAGTGATTCGAAAGGGCAGTATTGAATTGAATGCCATTGATGCTTAACAAGATGAAACAGAGGCACGTGCACATGGAAACAACTTACATGTGATGACCACAGCTTGAACCTCGGTTGATTCCACTAATTACCTGAAAATCATATTCCAAGAGGACTATGAAAAATGCTTACAGTTGAAATCTAAATTTAAAATCACAAATAACAGGAAATCATTACTAACCAGCAAAGGCTTTGACCAAGAAAATAGTGCCCCAGATAGTGCTAATGACACACAATCCACAGGAGTCCCTGAGTGACAAGTGCCATTAGTAAAGGTCGTATTACTATCAACAAGTATGACTAAATTATATTAGATTTACACATTAGAGGCATATAACAATACAAACATCGTTTATAACCGATGACAGTCAATAATGCAAGATATAATTCATCATTTTCTAGAAAAAAACACATAAGCCATATCCCTCTTACAGAACATACAAGAATCTTTAACTACTAGATGCAGCTTAGTTTATTCCTCATACATGATAATTAAGATCATTTCACATTCCAAATGAATAAAATGATACCAAGCAGTCAAAAGAAAAGCTTCGAGTGAAACAGATAGTAAATTTGAAGCCATACCTGAAACTTCATACGCTGTGGCACCATTAATTTCAGCAGAACTTACAGCAATCGTTTCTCGGAGTGTCACAGAATGACCTGACACTGATTTGTCCCTAAAGCAGTTCATTCACAAAGTAGCAAATCAGAAAAGACTCCCAAAATTCAAATAACCTACAAATCAAAGTCAATTCAGAAACACAATATACCCAGATAAGAAAAGTCAATCAAAATATAGCGAGAAAAAAACAACAAAAATACATAAATAATCAGCTAAACTGCTAAAGACAACTCGAATGGCCATACACGAGAAATTCTGAATACAAAAGATTGCCTCAGATAAGAAAATTCAAAGAATAGCCAACTAAACACAGAAAGACGGAAAAAATCATTATTTAAATAACACCCACAAACCCAAATAATAAATCAAGAGCCCAAATAATAAATCAAGAGAAACAAACGACAACATACAAATTACAAAAATCACAGAGAACACAGACAGAGAAACGAACAAACCCACTAAAATATCAAAACTTTAACAATACACAGATACCAAAATAAAAACTTTAACAAAACCCATTTGCCAAAACTAAAACTTTGGTTTAAAAAAGTGGCAATAAACAATAAAAAGGAAACAAAACCCACGATTGAGGAGCGCAAACGTGGACATTGTAGAGCCCTTCACGAACCAAAGCTTCAACAAGATAAACAAGGCCAGGAGACTCAATTCCATCCCCATTTGTGACCAAAAGCACAGGCTTTGAACTATCAACATTCTCCGTCGAATCAGAAGTAGAGGGCTCCGTTGATTCATTGGCCTCTTCGTTTGATTGCTTACTGGTGCCATCATCACCATCATCTTCATTGTCTTTACTCTTCTTCTTCTTGTTTAAAAGCACTTGTTCCAGGTTAGACACAAGACCTGGAGGCATTAAGTTGTTTCTCACAGAAGTCATGTTTCCCTTTTCTTTTTTTTCAAATTGAAGTGCTTTTTTGAGCAGAGAAATTGGACAAAACAAAACCCTAAAGAGAGAGAGAAGCGTGTGTTAATGAAAAAGAGAGATTGATGAAGAGAGAAAAATAGACCGGGTCTAACGGGGACTCTTTTAGAGAGAGAGAGAGTGATTGGGATTGGAGGGTGAAAAATTGGATTGATTGAGAGGGGAAGAAGGAACAGTTTTTTTTTAAAAAAAAATCGATAATTATTTTTAAGAAGGTTTTTTTTTTTTATTACACGAGACTATTGCTCAGATTACAACTCATATACATGAGATTATTACTGATATTTACAAATCAGACTATTACTGGGACCAACTGACATCAATGCTAATAGAGCTCTGCCCAGATTTTAATCCAGAGCTCCAGATTTTAACCCTCATAAATATTCGAAGGATGTCTACTCCTTACTCATGAGTAAGAAAAAAGACTACCTTCACTTAAATTAATTAAAAAAATAAATACTCCCACAATATTTTTGTGGGGGTTCGAACTGCTGCCCTCCAAGTTGTAGGGCAGCAGCCCTGGCCACTCGGGCTACTGCCCGAGTGGTTTTTAAAGAAGGTTAATACAACTTCAACAAATTAAGTTTGCCTTTAATGATCGCCCTATTACATGACATTGACATGTTCAAATCTAGACATCTCCTTTTTTTGTAGGTGCCGTTAAAGACATTTGTACGTTATTTTATTATTTTTTTTAAAAATAAAACGTTAATTATGTGCATATAAAAATAAATATAAATTTTTGTATAGTATTAGTATTTTCTCAATAATTTTATGAGGACGAAGCAATGGTGCCCCGGGTGCATTGTACCCAATTTTTGGTAAACTATTTTAGGGTCCCTCATATTTTCCGAAAAGTAAAAAACTTAGAAGCTTTCAAATTTTAACACATAAGTCCAATATATATCTATTATTTGCACTTAAGAGAATATTTCTATTATTTATATTTGATTACTAAATCATAGTTGATTATTATGAAATTTTTTACATTGTTATTTAGTTATATTATTATTGATAAATTAAATTTTAATTATTTATTAAATAGATTTTATGTTGCTTCCAAAAAATTAAAAAAAAAATCTATGTACTAAAAAGTTTTACAAGTTATTATCCTTGTACTATTATTAATTTTAATAGTCAAATTATGTCAATTGATCAAAATATAAAAATATAAAATAATTTAAAATTATATATCAAATCTTTGACTATTTTACTTTAAAAAAAAAAACTAGAGGAACATCAATGTTAAAAACCAAAAAAAAACAAAATACATCCATTCCATTTAAGCAAGTTCTTTGTTAGATCTAATGAACAACTCACGTGTGGACAAAATGGGGGCACCATGCACCAGGTGCACAATAGTTGGACCCGAATATTGATTGGCAAATTATTTTTTACACAATACTAATTGAGATTCCAACAATCAACTCTTGAGTTGAGTTTCAACTATTATGTTGTATTCATCTATTAGATAATAAATTTTATAATTAATAAAATGAATATTTATTCACCACTAAATAAATACCAAATTCATTGGGATTCAATTTTTAGGATTCCTGACATTGTTTTTTATATAAAAATTTTTAACAAGAGGCTATAAAGAAAATAATGTTATTAAGATTTTTTTTTTAATTTACTTGAACATGGATAAAGGAAAAAAGTATTAATTGATGACAAAGTTGTTGGCATATTTTTAAGAAGTTACAATGCTATCTTATTTGTATTTCCAGAAGGAAAAAATCTAATCTTGCTCATGATTCGGAGTGGCAATTTAGGGTTTTAGAATTCATTTATTCGATTTGGTTCGATGCGAATTAAATGAGTTTTGGTTTGAAAAAATTATTTAATTTAATAAATGAGCGAATTCGATTCGATTTGCTAATTAAATGAATCGAATCCTGGTTTGAGAACATTAATTCATTTATTTGATTAGAATTCGTTCAATAAATGAGTCATAAACGAATTGAATGTGACCCGTTCATTGAAAATTAGTTTATTATTCATTTAATTAAATTATTTATTTATCTAAAAATATATATGAAAAAATTTTAAAGTTTGAAAGCTAATATAGTAATTATATATTTTAAAGGATGTTAAATTTGAGGTCTTTTATATTTTATTTTGCTTAATTTTTGTTCATTAATTATATTTTTGTAAAGAAATTCATATTCAATTCAATTTGTTATTAATTCATTATAAGATAAACAAATAATAAATGAGTCTAGATTTAATTCCGTTTGTTTATTAATTCTACTCAATGAATTAATTGAACCGAATTCAATATTTGTTTAATAAACAAATTAAATTAAAATCAGCAAAGTTTTCACCCAATTTATGTACAATTCGATTCGAATTTAATTCATTTATTTGTTTTGTCATCCCATCTCGCGCGATTAGGATGTTGGAAGAAATTTGTATTTTGATATCTTTACACACACGTACATTTCTGACAACTGATGCTAAGATGTTTCAACTATGATTGGATTGGAATAAAAAATAATTATGTTTAATTTAATAAATTTCTTCGGAAATTAGTACATGTCATGATATTTAATTTCCTTTGAAAAACTTGTGACAATTTTAATTTGATTCTTTTTTTTTCCTCTCTTGTTTATGTTAAGGGATCCCCCTATCTAACAATTAATATAAGATACACCTCTTATATAAATAATACATAAATCTCACACATATACTGTTTATGCGAGAGAAATTTATCTTACATTAGTTGTAAGAAATTTATCTTACATTAGTTGTAAGATATAGATTGCCTTATGTAATCTTGTGACAATATGAAAATGGGGGACGTGCGACTTTTAGCCGTCCAAAAAGGACGAGAAGAGGCAATCGTCTTGCCCCACCGTATGAAATGTTTTCCCTCAACGTGGCACGTCGTCTTTAGTCATATGCCGTCATTGGCAATAGGATCACACGTGGTGTCTTCTTATTGCACACAGTTCTTCATTTTGATGATTTCCTCATACATGAGCATTTTATTAATTAATCAAAAAAAATTTCTTTGATGTACATGACAAATGAAAATTTGGAATCTTATCCAACTAATGCTTGCTGTCTCCATCCTCTTAGAAAGTCAGATAGTGAATTGAGTTAAATTAGTTCACAAAATTAGAAGTTTTCAACTAATCTTTAAAAAAAAAAGAAAAAAATTACATACACCTAAAATTATATGTTTAGCTACCCCGGTCAGAGAAGAGAAAACTTGCGAATCAAGCAAGCCACACCGTGAAGTTTTCTTTCCCTGCAAACCCAAAACACTGGTCTTCCCATTTGCATGTACTCATGAACCTGTCATGGTTTCAAGAGCATCAGATGCATGTGCAGGTTGTACGAAATGTGTTGCCGAGGGAAGAAGATAGGTTTTTAAGTGCTACCTCTCCCACGTTTTTTGCGAGATGATTGCTGTAAAAGAGTGCTCAACATCTCTTCCATCCTCCTCGAGCGATCATCACGGTCTTTCAAGAACAACTCAACCGTGCTCTCCAACTGCTTTATTTTTTCAGCTTGGTCTTGTATCTTTTTGTTGAGTTCTACTTTAGTCACCTAATCATTCCAATATTATTAACGATATGAAATAAAGAAATTCACACACACACACACACACACGAAATTGGCTGTCAAATAACAAAGTCAAGGATGCCTTAGGTATGGATATGGAGAGACCAGAGGTTCTATTTTTTAAGGGCAATGTTACCAACTCACCATCAGAGTCGAGTCTTTTTTTCCAACAGCATCCCTTGATACCATGTCTTGTTCCTCATCTGAATCTGTCAACCTAGAATCTTCCCCTTCATCTGAATCCATGTCTTCATAAATGAAAACATCATAAGGAGGTACCTGAGAAACGAGCAGCATCAGCTTAATCATATACATATGTTGGTACAAATATTTATGACAAACCTTTGTCAAGTCTTCTGCATCATCTCCCCAACCTACAGCCTAATACCTATACGAAGCGTGCAGCCATGTACCATCCTGATTTTAGATGCAATTTAATCCACCGACAAGAAGCATTGGTTTATGATATCTTCATATCATTCTCAAGCACCCAAGGTTTTCAATTACTTACAATTTTAGTGTCAGTTTTCTCCCTAAGTCCTACGTTGTATACCATTGTCATCCATGTTTATCCCCTCAGAGGGTGGAAAAAATAAAAAATAAAAGACATCAAAATTCCACACCTCTGGCTTTTCTGCAGCTTTCAGTTGGAGAAACAAAGGAGAATCAAACAGAGGAGGCTTCAATACAGCATATGCTCCTACATTATCAAACCCATCAACCTGTATAATTTCCAAATGCCATGAGTGTATGAGATTCAGCTTCTCCTTACAACTCTGAAAGGCACCACTACTATGGCAGGTTGTGATTGAAAAAGAAAAAGAAAGAAAAGGGAAAAGGAAGCAGATAAAGCAATAAAAGCAAAAAAACCATCTTCGCATTTTAGCAATAAAGATAAGGACCAAACCTTTCCAAATTATCCTTTCCCAGAGTATAGATATCAATTGATCTCTTTTTTTTTTATTATTATTATTATACTTTTATATGGGATGGGATATCCATATGATGCATACCCAAGTTTTCAGGCAAGTATAAATTCTGTCATCATATCCCCAAATTACAACCCTACATTTAGGCGCATAGCCATGATAGGAGATTCAAATGACTTAAAATCAAACCATCCTTTCCCATGAATCAACTCCAATAGAAATGTGAAGAGGTTGATAAAAGGTCAAATCCATTGCAGCTCCGCAGATTGTTAAGACAATTCACAGAGGATAATGGATTAACACTAGAAGATAAATCTACGCGAGTGCATGGTACAGCCAAGAAGAATCTGAACCTGTGGGTAATTTGGAGCAGTGAATAAAGTATACAGTTCCCCAGAGACTGTATCATGATCTTTGCTGTAACCATTTAACATATTTCTAGCATCATCCGCACCAGTCCGTGCATCAGGACCCTCATGTGATCTTATAATTAACTGTAACAGCAACAAACAAAGTAACCCAATCTTAGAATAGGAATTCTTATTGTTGACAGAGGTTAACGTAGAGAGGGTGGGATTAAGAGAGAATTTTCAACGAATGAGTGCTACATTAAAAACATCTAAAGCCATAACTTCCGAAGTTCTAGCTATTACCTTTGTTTCATCATAAATGCTTGGGATTTTCTCAACAAAAAGAAGAAAAAACAAAAATAGTTTTGGTATTAAAATTAGAGAAAGGTAAATCTAAGAATGTCAGAGGACAGAATATCCTGGAACCATAAGAAAAGGCAGAACTCAAAAAGTTTGCCTTGAAGGAGTATTCGAGACATGTAGTTGTGAGATCTAGAACCAGAACTAGATGTGATATTATAAGTACTACTTGAAGGAATATTAATAAGATTGACATAGGATATATTGAAAACAAGTTAAGTTCAAATGATTAATTATAAGCAATTGAAGGATTCTAACCTTCAAATGGTTCTCTTTTAAGAACTCCTCAGTGCAATCTGGACCCCACAGTAGACCAAACTTTTTAGTATTTTCTCTGAGCCCAGCTTTGGAAGATGGGTCAGACCATAGAACATCACTCAATAAATCATTTTCAGGCACATCTTCAAGAAATCTGTTTACTTTAGCAAACTCCTTTAAAGAACCCAAAGATAAAGCATCCAGCTTTTGTCTCTTTTCTCCTGTAGAACATTGTGTACTAGCACTGCATGTGCGACGAAATAGGCCCCCATGTGTTGTGTAAACACCTTGAGCAATGATTGTGGCCAGGGGAAGTGTTCTGAAACACTCCAAGCATTTATCAAACACCAATTTGCAATCTTTTTTGCCAAATTTGGTGCATAACTCTGCCCAGAAACCATATGCCAATGTGCAATTCTTTGTTTCATGATTTCCACGGAGTAAATATACTCTATGAGGCATCAAGACCTACACATAAGTGATTAAAATTTCAAAAACAAAAATAGCATAATTAGCACATCTTTTTTTTTTTTTTTTGGTCTTTTGATAGGAAACAAAAAAAATAGTATTAATAAGAACAATAACAACATCTATAGGCCAAGCATAAGAGAATTATCTCGCAAATCTATGAATTCAAATAAACAAGCAAGTACATGCAACAAACTAACAGCAAGTCATCTTATATTGTCTAATTTCCTTTATCTTCTTTCTATTCATGTCAGAGATATACTTATAATTAGAATAATAAAGTAAACCAAAATAAATATAGCAACTTTAATATACCTTCCAAGCCAACAAAACTAAAAGCACTTCCAAACCCCATGAACCTTTATCAACATAGTTACCATTGAAAACAAAGTATCGATGATCAGATGGAAACCCAGCATTTTCTTCAAAAAGTGCAACCAGATCATGAAACTGTCCAAGAATGTCACCAACGACAATAACCTCCGAATCCTCTCTAACACGAAGTTTCACACAGTTTCTTTCTTCCCTCATGATTTTTGAAGCTGCACTAATCAACTTTTTCACCACAGTGACAGGCATTACATTTTGAAATTCCTTTGGATCTTTCCATGAAGACCACTTGAAGGTTGAAATAAGAAGCTGAATCCATTCCAGGCTTATACGTCCGTTACGAGGCCATGAAAGGGGTAAAGTGTCCTGCTCCTTTGTCAGGTTCTCTAATTTGCCACCAACCAATCTCTCTCTCATTGTTGAACCAACTTCCACTTGAAGTTCTTCAAGTAAACCTTGCAGACTTGAGTCAAACACACGTTGTTTACTTACGATATTACACGCACTTCTTAATATCTCCACCACTGCTTGCTTCAACAGTCCATCTAAATCCTGAAAATTCATCTCACATGCATAATCAATTACCTGCTTGGCCACAGCCACCTGCAAAAAATTGCATATCATTCGGTAAAAAGAATTTTTAGATAAACGTACTGCTGGATAAGACGATTTTCTCATTTCTAAGTTAGAGACAAGTATCAATATCCCTAGAAAGCAAATTTAACTTGCAATATTTTGGAAGTAACTACCGAATTATTTCTCTCAACTTCTCTGAATTCAAAAAAGCAAAGGCATTAAAGCAACCAGAAAACACAAAAACCAAGTACTCACCACTCCATCAACACTAGAGCACCATAACTGTTCGGCATCAGCTTCCGTAACCTGTAAATTCATAAATATAGTTCAAACAGCAATAAGCAAATGATAAAATGATATACCCATTATGTCATTTCTCTCAGTCTACCTGTTTAGTTCGGCCATTAACCACGCCACCTGCTATTTCAAAGATCATAAATACACGGCGAAGATTCTCATCACTCAAACTAACCAAATCCATTTCTTTATTGATGATTCCCATAATCTCTTTGAATTCATCAACATCCCCTATCAAAGGAAGGAGGTCCATTTTGTACCAATCAAAATAACTGCAAGTGCGGAAAAAAAAAATTCACTGAGATATTTAACCATATTAATTTTTTAAAATGGAAATCAAAATATAGTTTAGCAAAATCGCTTTATATTAAAAGGAAAATAATTACAGCAACAATAATAACGAACAATGGAAAATGAAGTATTTTTCGTAATTATTTCTAGTGATACTGCTTAATAAAAGAAAAATAGATAAAAATTACTTCTATAAGAAAGCAAAAAAATAAAATAAAATAAAATAAAATGACTGAACAAATAAATAAATTCAATAAACACTGGAATGATGACTAAATGTTATCTGAACACAAAAATAAGAAAAATAAGAAAAAGAAAAAGAAAAAAAGAAACATACCGGTGACGGACAAACCGCCGTCGCGCTCGAGGAAGTTAGGTTACGTGGTGTTTCGAATTGGAAGGCAGCGAGACGATCTGGTTTGGGGATTTCCAAGACCTTTAGTTGTCGTTTATTAGTTTCCAGATAGACGACACCGTCGTTTCATTTTTTAAGGAAATTTAAAGTGTCCCCTCGCCTTTTGGTTTAAATACAAATGACTACCCAAGTTTTAAAAAATAATCCAAAATTTGAATACTAAATATTACTAATCACACTGTCACCTAAGCAATGAAACTCGTACGTAAATCAATAATTGATTTGTATAAGGAATGAATGATGCAATCTAATAATGATTAATAACACATCATTTAGAATTCAAATTTTATTTCCAATTGGGAAACATATAGTTAATAACTTGTAGGCAAGATTTGAAACCTGAAAAAAAAATAAATAAATAAACTACTAATGAAATCAACCACGGCCATATCCGTTCTCTAGATTTGATATTAGTTTTTCTGGCCGACTTCGAATTTCTAGGCAAGCAAACATATAAAATATTTTGATAAAATACGAGAAAACATTCGATAATATCATACGCGAGTATGTGATCATATATAAACATAAAATCGGAGGACGGTATGCTGCTCTTCGATTTCATAAGTTGTCATAATTTGACGACCTGTCATACTTAATATCAAAAAGACGTCCCTATTCAGCAATTGAAAGTTCAGACGACATGGTCGTTAGTGATAATTACGGCTGTATAGTTTCTAAAAGCATCATTGCTATAACATCATTAGAAAAATACAGTAGGTTTAATTTAGAGGTTCCTCATCGTTCTGACTACTCTCACTACTTCTCTTCCTTTTCTCCAGCACCTTGAAACCCTCAACACGATTTGCCAGATACCGATCCACCAATGCTTTAATCTTCTCGAATGCTAACTTGTTTTTCATATTCAAGTCTTCTGTTGAAGCTGCATATGCTATTTCTTGAATTTTCATCATTTCCGAAACCTGTAAAAGTTACACATATGATATATTACATTCAATATGAATAGGACCACTGAGCATCTGGATTAGGAAAATGTACGAAAGGAGAGGAAAGAAAAGCCTCACTGATTCTTGAAATTGAGACGGAGCAAATGCCCGCCTATGAACAAGTTTCCGGGTAATGTTTGAGTACCATGTTGTGTATTCACTTTCGTCTGTGCCATCCCCATCCTCCACAACATCCACAATGTTTTGCCAACGGTTAGACCACTCTTGCAACTCCGAATCCATTCTTTTTGACATGTCCAACTCATTATCAACTTCATTATTCTTAGTCTCACGTCGCTGCACATCTTTTGGAATTGATTGATGCAAACCGAACTGCCTCAAACAACGGTCTGGCAAATGCCATTCAGCTTTATCCATACAAAGCAAGATTGTCCTAGACCTACCCAGAGTTAAATCACCTCTAAAATTCTCTGGAATGCTGCTGCTATCCAAATCTTTGTAAGGAGTCCAGTCTATCTGTTTCTATCATCCAAGGCATCAGCTGTAAGGCAATAAAATTTTGAATATTGACCTCCAAGTTAAACAACAAAGCTAGAAAACTTACGTCGCTTGAATCCAAAGAGTCCAATTTCTGGCGATACATAACTACATCGGATTTAGTTTGAGTATTTAGTCTTCCTTTCCAATGAAGAGCAAGTGGAAAGCGATGAGACAAGTCTTGCTTAAGCTCTGGTCGGCCAATGTTAAGATGAAAGTAACTCCAGCACTGAAAAAAGTGTTTTATCTAATTAATCCCAACCTTCCAACAAAAAGCTGTAAAATATTAATACAGTAAACAAGTCAAATACCTTACCTATTTAGGCCTTCCATAAATAGGAATAGAGAATTAAAAACCTGAATGTAAAATCAAATGTAAGTTACCTGTAATAGTGTCAAAGAGCCACTGATGGTACCTTGAGATTTCATGGAAGCTTTGCCGAGCTGTCTATACAAGAACGCCAGTGCTGCCGCACCCCATGCATAATTCCCAGCTTTGTCAAAGTCCTTGAACAATGGGAGGTACAACAGAGGGACAAGGTTGCCAGATGTTGTGGCAAATATTGTGCTTCCTACCAAGTACATTAGAAAAGCACGCGTCCGTCGTTCAACCTCTTCATTTGAAGCATCTTCAGGACACTCGGAAAAGTTTTCCTTCAACCAACCAAGTTTCACCATTCCACCCTTTATCTCCTTAGCATCTGAATTTGGTGCTTTCCCTAACAAAGTTTCACAAATTTCTGTGTTAGAACCCACGACAGAGTTATCTCTTACTACAGCTTCTCCATCAACCCGTAGTCCAAGAATTCGGACTACTTCATCAAGTGTAATGGTAATTTCACCGCTTGGCAAATGAAATGTATTAGTTTCCCTCCTCCACCTCTCAACCAGTGCAGAGATGAGTGGATTGTTCAAGCTGACTTGTCCAATCAATCTAAAATATCCAAAGCCAGCTTTCCCCACCAAATCAATCTGTTTCTTCGTTAGCTTCCACCCATCAATTTTTGAGGTGTGTTCATGACACCTCAGCGTACCACGGTCCTGTCCTTCCCATATAGCTGAGGAAATATGTTGCTCTTGCTCATACAACACTGACGGGTCAATTGGTCCAGGAAAATTTGTTGGAGGATTTTGAACACTCATTTCTAACATTTGGCCAGTGGAACCTGTTCAAACAAAGACAAAATTGTAATAGGCGAATCCCAAGCAGTTTTTAGATTCGTGGCAACGATGTTTGTTAAAGCCGAGAAACCACAGAATTTCAAATAGTAGAATTAAAATTACTTCAAAATAGCATGAAAAAATGACTCAGAATTTTGAGTATCAACCATCAAACATTTCGAGTTTTTTTTTAAGTGATTCTACAACTTAAATTAACCCATCTTTCTGCAAATTGCAAAACCACTTTTTCTGAGCCGAATAATACATTTTAGGCGCAAAACGAACAAAAATAGGTAAGTTTCCGAAAATTCTATCAGCTTGGTGAACTAATTAGAAATTGCGGGGTAAAAAAAGGAAAGAGAGAGTGGAATAAGAGCGCTAGACAGTACCTTTCACATGCCAACTGCTGTAAAACGCTGATTCTTAACAGGAATCGAAAGAATGATGACCGCTCTAGGGCTAGGGTTTTTGTATTTTGGGGATTTTAGAAATTTGTGTTGAAAGGACAAAAAACGAAATTAGTTTAAGGAGAGCAATTTTTTTTTCGCGTATTCGATTTTGACAGCATAAAAGAAATTTAGAAAATCATATGGTAATACTAGTGAAAATTTGTTAAATAAAGTATAAGAAGCGACGAGAATTTTAGGTTGTTCTGTATTGTTTTTGAATTTATATTTTTTGAAAAAAAAAAGAATTAAAATAGTATTTTGTAGTTGTTGTATTTTAAATTTAATTATACGTCTGATATCATTTTTTATATCCTATATTTTATAACTAATAATAATATGCATTCAGTAGATATTTGAAAATGCTAAAAATATATAATATATATTTTGTAGTATTATTTTCAAAAATATTTTTTATTAAACATTTAATTCATATTTATTGTTAAAAAAATAATTATTTAACTAATACATATACAAACATACCATAAATAATTTAAACAAAATAATTATAAAAAATTATATGAGCATAAAGTTTTAGTATTAGCATTAATCAAAAAAGTTTTACATTGTCATTGTTTTTACATTACAATTAAGATATAAATTACAACACATATGATTTAAACAAACTAATTATAAAAAATTACATGATAGAAATAATGCATTACGTACGTATCATGACACATGGAAGTTGCAATTATATCTCCTGTAGCATTCATCTCTGCAACATTTGCTGGAGATAAATCAATATTAGTAAGTGGTCTACTAATATAAAATGCAACATACAATTGGAATTACATGTTTCTTACGTAAACTATAATTATGCATATCCTTTAAAATTGAAAATCGTGCTTTTAAAACACTAAAGCGTTGCTCCATTACATTACGCATAATGAATGTCTATAATTAAACAATGTACTCGACTTGATCATTTATAATCACATAAATGATACCTCTTACCTTTATACGGTGTCAAAAATCATTTTCATATTTATGGCCAGAGTCCACAACATAGTAATATCATAAAATATGAAAACAATAAATAAAACTTATTTAAAAAAGCTAAAAATACTAACTTATATATATATCGCAATATTCTTACCTTCTTTTAGATGTGGAAACTCGGATTCTGCTATACTTAAAGCATCCAAAAATATCCTTGAGTCATTGGCACCACCTTCCCAACCCGTATATACAAATGTGAACAACATGTCAAAAGAACATGCACATATAATATTTTGAGTCACTTAAGCATTTCTATCTCAATATGATATTTGTTTATGTGATCGTGACCACGCAGTAATGTGGGTTCCATCAATTGCATCAATACACTTTTGTAAAGATATGTAACAATTATTAATTTATTAATCAAATGTTAATATGACATAAACATTAAAGTAACATGTATTACATTTCTTACCTCCAAATAAAGAAAAAAATTGGATTATATATAATCTTTAGTGGCGTCTCCCCTTGTGGTGTGTTTACTTCCCAGATTGAGGAATCGGAATGATTAACGCGTTTACTTCGCAAAAATGAAGCAGGAATCAGAATCAAATTAGTGGGGCCCACAACTATTTGGGAATGGGGAATGGGAGATTGATTCCCATGGGAGGAGGTGTGAATCAGTCTCTCATTCCCGGGACTTCCCATTTTACCCCCACTCAGATTCAAATATTTCTAAACTACCCTCATTTAAATAAAAAATACAAATACCTAAGATTAAAAAAAAAAGCAAAATCCCTAGAACTCGTGAGCCGTGACCCGTGTTCTCCTCTTCGAAGCTTAATCGCTAGCCATCGATTCCGAGATCATACGTCGTTGCTGTCGGTTCCGCTATCACACGCCGTTGCCGTCGGTTCCGAGATCGTTGTCGCAGCTGGTCTGTCGTTGGATCTTAAATCGCTGGCTCATGTTGTTGGTCTCGTCATGGGTGTGGGCTCTGTCGTTGTCGGTTTTGATTCCGTTCGTTGGTCTCAACTTTCCCGCCCGTTCACCATCGACCGAAAGCTTCTAGTCACCATTATTGCCTGTTCATTGGTTTTGATTCTGTTCGTTGCCATTTGATGATTTTGGATCACACAAATTTTGTAATAATAATAATAAAATTAATTAATAATAATAACAACAATAATATTGTTATTATGATTTATTATTAATAATAAAAAATTCAATAATAAAAATATATAATTAATAATAGTAATATATATAAATAAAAAATATTATAATTTTTGTTATTATTATTATAAGTTTAATATTATTTTTATTAACAATCAACAATTAATAATAATTATTATTATTATTTTTAACAAAGAACAATAATATATCACTATAAATTATTATTTTTTATAATTAATTATTTTATTATAAATAATAATAATATTTTATTAATTTATTATTATTATTATTATTATCCTTATAATAATATTTTTTTAATTTATTAATTTTATTAATCTATTTTATCATTATAAGCAACATGGGGTATTTTAGTAATTTGAAACAGTCCACTCCAATTCCAGTATAAAGTAAACACATCAATGAAAGTGAAATTCATTTTAATTATAATTCTAACAACTTAAGTAAACAATTTATTTTGATTTTTGTTTGCCATTTCAATTTCAACTCATTCCCAATCCGGGAAGTAAACGCACCATTAAGGTTTTGCTTTAATAATATAATTTGTCAATAGACAAAGTACTTTTAACAAATGTTTAAAGTGTGCAAACACAATATTAATTAAACGTTGAAACCTTCAAATACAACCCACACAACATCGCCGTGGGACAATATGGTACCGAGCAGGCCCTTCTTCTAATCCCATTTCATTATTTTACCTATTCTCTTTTTTTTCCCAAATAATAATTTTTCTCAAATTATTTGAATCTATTTTTTCAATAAGCAATTTCATTACTTAACAAATAGAGCTTTGCCCGGCCAAATGGCTTTTAAATTGTTTTATTTATTTATTTAATCAACCAAGTAAACAACATAAATAAATAAATAACTAAACAACAAATTTGAACTATATCAAATATATATTCATATAGATAATTGGGAAAATTCAATTAATTTGTGATCAAATAACGTAGTTCAAGTGATTTTTTTTACCAATTTACCATCAATCATGGGTTCAC
Source organism: Citrus x clementina (assembly GCF_000493195.1). NCBI lineage: Eukaryota > Viridiplantae > Streptophyta > Magnoliopsida > Sapindales > Rutaceae > Citrus > Citrus x clementina. The sequence goes on along the minus strand of NW_006262075.1, from coordinate 6,657,898 downwards.
ATTTTTTTTAATTGTATTTTCACAATCACAATCACAAAAATTTACAAATTCAAGTGGAAGCTTGCTTTAGTTTATCAATTCTATTTTGAGATTTGCATGTGTACATTAGCAGAGGTTTAGGTGTAGACGAACAATACAATTGTCTAAAACCCTATAATTTGAAAAGACTTCTTTTTATAGTATTTCCTTATTTTGAATTTTTTTTTATTTTGACTGTTGATTCTCTAATTAATAAAGATTATTTTACATATTATATGAAATAAGAAAGCCTACTAGACATCTTTCTAATTAATAATCATCCTATAATTAAGATTTTTTTTATAGAAAATCTATATTTATTAACCTTAATGTTAAAGAGATATAATTTATAATATTTTTTAACAATTAATTCATTTATTATTATTCTTTCTAATAAAAAATAAATAAATTATTTACCCTTTCAATTTCCTAAAAAACTTTAATTATTCAACTTTGTAATCCTTGACTTTTAGTTTTTAATTTCTATTAAAAACCTTATAATCTAAAAAATCAGTAGATGAAAAAATTTCTTGTCACTTCTTTATAAAGAAAGTTATTATATTCATTGATTCATTTAAAAAAAAAATAGTTCATATTTATTATCTAATCATCAATTCATTATCTCAATTTTTTTTTTATATTCTATCATTCTAAATATTCTATTTGAAAAAAATAATATTTTTCTTATTTAATTGTTTATTTATTTTGTAATGGTCTCGTGTTATTGCTAGCCTACCTTGGGCTTGCACATGGCTCCGCACCGAATCAAAAACACCAGCCACTTTGAACGTCTATGAGCGGCGCGTACTCCCACGTGCTATAAAGCAGGATTCATCAGGCCGTTCCCTTTTCCCAAAAGGTAGATGGGCGGCCAGTGGGTCCAAAAAGAGTCGGTGTCCGTAATAGCAAACTGGGACCTACCTGGTCCGACGCCACGTCGGTCCTATCAAACCGCACTCTTTGTAACAACAGCAAGACCCAACATTATAATAAGTAAATATTATTATGCCATTTATGTTTTATTTTAAAGAATGGTTGATAATTTTATAAAACTTCACTATATATATATATATATATATATATACATTAATTTATTATATTATTTTTTATGTATTTTAATTTTTTTTCACAAACTACAAACATGCTCTCTTAACAAGTTAAATCTTCCCATGTTAACAAAATATTATTAGACTGGAGATTTGATATTTTTTATTTTTAAATATAAATTCGTTTTAAATTTTTACTTGATTGGCTTTGATGAAAATAATTACAAATTTACAAAAATCATATACTTGGACAATATAACTACTAACTAATAAATTACATATGATCGGAGTATGAGTTTTTTTTAATCTTTTTGAACATTTTTTTTTTCAGAAATGAAAACATATAAACATGTTTATAAGTATATTTGAAACCAAATAATGCTATGAAATTTTCATTATCTTAAAGTTTGATTTTGATTGGTATGTTATGGTGTCCTCAAAATATACTTGTTTAGTTATTTTGTGAGGAGCGTGATTGCTCAAGAACTCCAGCAGCACCCCTCCAAATCCGATAAATCTCAATAAAAAAATTCATGTGAAATTGTCAGAAGATTTCATTCTTCGGATGTACAAGTTTTAAGTCCCTATTATTTAAAAAAAAAAAAAAAACACCCACACACACACGCACAAGTGTGTAAGTCATGGGTTGCCACTTAATTTTATTCAATCATGCTGATATGGCACAAATTCATTTGTCATCAAGTAAAAACCGGAGAAATATCACCGGACACAACTCAATCTGACTTCTTTTTCTTACGCGCATTAACAGATTCATCAATCCCGTTTTCAATTAAAAAAATAAATTAAATTTTAAAAAAAAGCAAACAAATCTTTTTATTTTTTATTTTTTAGTTATTGCAAAAATTTCCTTTTGTTGCCAGTCAAGCAACTTTTTAAACGAACGAAAGTTGAACTCAGATCGATCAATTCTCCCTTTGTCTCTCTCACAACGCCTCCAAACGCCAATCAAAATGGGTGCGTTTTACGTCCTCCTAAATTTTCATTTATCTTTATCTCTGATCTTAATCCTATTTATGCCGCATCTTAATTCGCTAATGCAGAATTTTCTGTCTCGAAATTGCCGTTTTCAAGCTGATCCGTTGTTGCATTAGTTATTAATCTCGTTTTCATTAAATTGGAAGAGTTACAACTTACAATACGTTACATGCGTTTTGTTTTTTCATTTATGAATGGCCTTATTATTATTTTTTTTTTGTCCCGTAATTTGAGTAAATTTAATCTGATGTGATGTGATTGATTGATTTGCAATGATTTGATGTTGATTTTAGAGTTTTGAGCTGTGATTTAGTCTTTAAATAATGAATTTGAAGATTTTTAGCTGTTTGGATCAGGAATGAGGTGTGTTAAGGAATTTTTGTTTGTTCGGTTCCTGAAAAAGAAGATAAGGAGATGGAAAGAAAATATAAGGTTAAAATTTGTGTATCTGATTTGAGCCTACTTTTATGGAGTATGTTCTGGGAGTGTCAGAGTGATTAGTCATTTCATACTTAAATATTGAAAGAGTTGACATCCAAAAAATTATATATACAAAGAGTTCCTAATGTGATCGGTTTCTGAATATTCTACATTCGAATTGATATGGAAAAGGTTCGGTGTTATCAACAATTTTTTTGACAGAAAAATGATTGTCATTTTGTTTAAATTTAATAGAGTTAATGTCTAGGGCTTCTTTTTTTCTATTTTTTTTTTCTGTTGATTTGTCTTCTATGTGAGCATGTTGAAGTCATAGAAACTGTAAATTTCATTTTAGTTACTAACATGTGTACATGTTTGGTTTTCCAGCAAAGGGCGAAGAATGTTGCTCAACTCAGCTTATTGATGGGGATGGTACGTTCAATGTTTCTGGAATTGAGCATTTTATCAAGGAGGTAAAATTGAGCGACTGTGGGCTGTCATATGCCGTTGTCTCCATAATGGGACCACAAAGTAGCGGTATGCATTCATTTCTCCATTTAATGCTGGAAATAATGTATCTTAGAAAAGGCTAGCCAGTTTGTACTTGATTAATTCAGTACTTGATTAATTCAAGTGAACGTAGCATGTTGGGATGGCATTCTTGTGAATTAGACAATATATGTTAGGATGTTTTCTAGGTGAGTATGTTGAAGAATGCTGATGGTTAAGTTTGTTTCAATTTCCCCCAAAAAGACGTTGTTTTTGTGATTTAAAATGTGCTGTTCAGTTTTGTATGATATCTTAGTGGTCCATTTGGCGGTCTCTTATTTTTTGTTTGCAATTTATCCTTCTTCTGGTCATATTTCATTTTGTCTATCTCTCTTATCCATTTCTTTATCACTTAGTTGGATATTATAGCTTGTATTAGTAATAGTTCACACATAAGATGTGCCACATGTTTTTCGTTATTATGACAGGGAAGAGCACGCTATTGAATCATTTGTTTGGTACCAACTTCAGGGAAATGGATGCATTTAAAGGAAGGCATGATCTCCTACTAAACTTATGTACTTCATTTTTCTGTAAATTTAGTTAGTTCACTCATTGACAGAATGTGATTCTCTTCAGGTCTCAAACCACAAAAGGTATTTGGATGGCAAGATGTGCAGGCATTGAGCCGTGTACTCTTATAATGGACTTGGAGGGAACTGATGGTAGAGAACGAGGCGAGGTACTCTTCTGCTTGAATTATTTTAATTTCATTCAATTGTAAATAATGTGACCATCAATTGGATTTTATATTCACCACTCCTCTTTGTACTCATTTTTCATTCAGTTTGTAACATGCTGCTTCCTATAGGCATTTATATATCCTCATATATTTATGCCCTCTGGAATAGGCATGTAATTTGGATTTATTTTGTTCTGCTTTGGAATGTAGAACTGATATTGGTGTAAAAAGAGATGAATGGATAGACATATTGCTTGTTGACTGACCTGGTTTCATTCTTCCTCTCAGGATGATACTGCCTTCGAGAAGCAAAGTGCCCTCTTTGCCCTTGCTGTTTCAGATATAGTTCTAATAAATATGTATGTTTTCTGTCTAGCAAAAGTTTTCCATTCCTTGAGAACTTGTTTTGAGTGTTTCCTTCCATTATCCTGTAATAACCGTCTGAAATATTTTCCACGTAGGTGGTGTCACGACATTGGCCGCGAGCAAGCTGCAAATAAACCTCTCTTAAAAACTGTATTCCAGGTAATCTACATGTGCCTACCTTTACACAACCAGCATTCTCGCATAGAATTTTTAGTTTATAAGATTTTGGTGGAATATACTTACAGGTCATGATGCGCTTGTTCAGTCCTCGCAAAACAACGTTGATGTTTGTCATACGTGATAAAACTCGGGTGTGTTCCTTTTTGTATTTCTTTTAGGGTAGCTTGAGAGATCTAGTTGAAGATTTTTAATTGTTTGTTGATCATCTTGTCCTATGTTACTTAGTTGAGCTGAGATTTTGATTGTGTGTTATTTGATTATAGACACCATTGGAAAATTTGGAACCAGTTCTAAGAGAAGATATTCAGAAGGTATAAGGATATAGTGCTACATTTGTTTCCATTTTCAAAATTGACTTCAGTGATGTTGCTCTCTGATCTTTGCCTTTTTGTTTTTCCTCTCTCTTAACCATAGATATGGGATTCAGTTCCTAAGCCACAAGCCCACATGGAGACACCACTAAGTGAATTTTTTAATGTAAGATGTCATGTTTCACTAATTATATAGGCATGTTTTTAAGGGGAGTAATTATGTGTTTATAGTGATAGTGCTACTTCTGTTCATATATGAACAGGTTGAAGTTGTTGCTCTCTCTAGTTTTGAAGAAAAGGAAGAGCTATTCAAAGAGCAGGTACCAGATCTCTAGCATCCCCGAAGGGATATTTGAACTGTTTATGAATTGAAATAATTATGTTTTGTTGTTCAGATGTTCAAAAGCAGTCAGCCTGTGTGACTTATTTTCTTTATTTGTTCTAAACAAAATAAATAGGGGGAGGCAATTCACAACAATGAGCTATTAGTAGTAATTTTATGGCGTTTTGTTTTAAAACTTCTACTTTTGCATTATTTGTTGCTATCATTCTATTTTTTATTGAAATTAGTTTTTTCCATCTGTCCCCTGTCAGATTCCAAGATTTTGAGATGTATCTTGAGCAATTTGAAGTTGCCTATTGTTAGATTTTGTCTTGCAATATGAGGACAGCTAAATTCTCTTTCAGCTGACTGAACATTTTTAACATATATGCTCGTGTTCTCTTTAACTTTTGATACGAAGGTTGCTAGTTTGAGGCAAAGATTCTACCATTCAGTTGCACCTGGAGGGCTTGCTGGGGATCGACGTGGTGTAGTTCCAGCTTCAGGCTTTTCTTTTAGTGCACATGAAATCTGGAAAGTCATTAAGGAGAACAAGGACCTTGACCTTCCAGCCCACAAGGTTACTTCATGAATATCTTTCTTATGATGGATTTTACTAACTATTTATTGTGCTGTTATTGGATCTGACAATGATCCATTTGTTTATAGGTCATGGTGGCTACTGTACGTTGTGAAGAAATTGCAAATGAAAAGTATTCAAGTTTTGCTGCAAACGAGGTATCTCTTTTTCATTCTTTTTTCTTTGAAAATGTACTTGAACCTAGTTAATGTTCTATGCATTCGCACCAGTTAAATTGGTTTGGAATTGACACAGGAGTGGTATGAATTGGAGGCGGCTGTACAATCTGGTCCAATTTCCAGTTTTGGAAAGAAGCTCAGTTCAATTCTTGAAACTTGTCTATCAGGGTAAGGATATTTCATTTCATTTAGTATCTAAATATCCTATTGGCTCTACTGCAACAATTGAATTGACTGTATGATAAGAAGTTCTATGGTCAAGTGACATTGTATATTAGGATGAAATTAAGTAACTGTGTGAAAAGTGTTTTTGTAATGATGTGTGGGTGCCTGAATTTCTTGTTTTCCTCTCAATTTTAGTAGGAACACTAGCAGTTTTTTTTTCCTTAAAAAAAAAAAATTTAGCTTCATAAGAGAAAAAATTCTTCTTATTCAAGGGGGGAAAAGTGAAGAGAGGTATAAAACAGATCCTGTCACTACGTATTGGATTATGCTTTTTGTTGTACATGTTTTTGCGTGGTTTGGAGTATCTTTAGAGTTGTTGATTTTCTTAATTGATCACTTTTTGGTTTTATTAGGTACGATGGAGAAGTTTTATATTTTGATGAAGGTGTCAGATCTGCAAAGCGAAAGCAGCTTGAAGACAAGTTACTGCAAGTAATGCATCTTTCTTCAAAAAGGAGGCTCATCAGGGCCTTATTTGGCCCACTGGATTTCTTCCCCATAGCATAATTCATTTTATGCGTGTTTTTATTCATTTCATTCTGATTTTCTTTCCAATTGCTGGTCTTGTTTTGATTTGTTAGCTTGTCCAACCGGCATTCCAATCTATGTTGGGACATATAAGGTCTGGAACCCTCGATAAATTCAAGGATGCATTTGACAAGGCTTTGAGTGGAGGGGAAGGGTTTTCTTCAGCTGCTCATCATTGCTCTAAGTTTTATATGAATCTATTTGATGAAGCATGTGCAGGTACATTTTTTTTTTTAAATAATGGCATTTTGTAAGTCAAGGAGAAAAACCCGAATCAAGAAACAGAATGAAAGTATGGGAGTTTTATATCCCAAATCTAAGGATATGTATAAAACGAATTCATTAGATGAGTCAGATCTACTGGTTCATTGTTGTGTTATGTTGGAAATCCTGAAACTTTGACATTTTTTGACAGTGGATGGGCTTGGGAACTATGGTTGGATAACACATGTGCTTACCCAAGTATTATTTGTTATTTGATTGATTGCAGATGCTGTCATTGAACAAGCAAACTGGGACATGTCTAAAGCACGGGATAAGTTCCAGCGTGACGTAGATGCGCATATTGCTTCTGTTCGTGCAGCCAAGCTGGGTGAATTAACTGCTATTTTTGAGGTATAATTAAATATTAAGTTTATTTTTTTGCATCTTTTGATGACATTATTCTTTCAAATGTTTGATTGATGGTAAATGATCAGATAAAGTAAATAGTACCAGTCTTAATTATTTAGTTCAAAAAGGTTCATAGAACTGCTTGACACTGCTGTTTACTATTTCCTGTAGTTTGGGACTCTTTGTAACATCCAAAGATTTTCCCCAACAGTATTCTGCATAAAGTTTTATAGTTGGCTAATTTCCATGAGACATTACTGATGGTAATATTATGATTGCAGGCGAAGCTGAATGAATCATTGTCAGGACCTGTGGAAGCTCTATTAGATGGAGCTAATAACGAGACCTGGCCTGCAATAAGGAAACTTCTCCGGTGTGAGACTGAATCAGCTATTTCTGGTTTCTCTGATGCACTTTATGGTTTTGACATGGATGAAGAAACAAAGGAGAAAATGCTTGCAAGTCTGGAGAATTACGCAAAGGGTGTGGTTGAAGCGAAAGCTCGGGAAGAATCTGGAAGGGTACTCATGCGTATGAAGGACAGGTGGCATCTTCTTGCAATAAATTATTTAAAATGTTTGAATTCTTTCAGTTAGTCATATGATGATTTATTGTGAAATTGCAAACAGGTTTACATCATTATTTAGTCATGATTCTGATTCAATGCCTCGGGTTTGGACTGGGAAGGAAGATATTCGAGGAATCACCAAGTTGGCTCGCTCTGCAGTATGTTAATTGTAAAACATTAAGTGTTGAATCTTAATATTTTTAGCTCCATTGGTTTCCTGTTAATCTTTTTTTTTTTTTCTGTTGCTTGCCAGTCCTTAAAGTTGCTTTCAGTTATGGCTGCAATCCGGTTGGATGACGAGACTGATAACATCGAGAGTACACTTACACTTGCTTTGGTGGATTCCCGTAGCAATGCCACTACAAATAGGAGCATTACAAATCATGACCCTTTGGCCTCGAGCACTTGGGAACAGGTCACTTTTATTGCTTTTTTTCATGAAATTTACTGTGGAATAATGAATCGAATGAAAAATTAAGGAAAAAGGAAAAAGAGAAGTTAGGATCTGGATAATGTTTTAAGACCTGCAAATTTGCTTGATTGCATGCCCTTTTAAGCTTCATATGTGGCTATTGTACGATAGAAGTGTGGAAAGTCTGCAGTATTGCAAACTTTATTTCCCATTGGTTTTACTGCTTCATGTTGCTTTATTGTGCACACTCATATTTAAGAGCATCTTCTTTTCCTGACTAAGTAGTTGCAGCAACTGATTTTTTATTACAGGTTCCATCATCAAAAACATTGATCACGCCTGTTCAGTGCAAATCTTTGTGGAGGCAATTCAAGTCAGAAACAGAGTATAGTGTCACCCAGGCAATTTCTGCTCAGGCATGAAATTTTACTCATTAGTCTACTTTAACTCACTCGTTTCGTATATATATGACTGGTTGGATCTCTTAATTTTCAAGCTAGCATTGACTGGGTGATGGCTTTAAATGACCAGTCGTTATTGTGAATTTGTGATGGGTCTAATAACTTGCTGGTTTTAACTTTTAACCTTGCATGTATCAGGGTATTAGATGGCTAGTTGGTGTGCTTGTAAAACGAAAGCTAGAAATGTCAGGACTGGTTAGAAAATATTAGATATAGTGAGGATAAACTAAATGGCTTTGGTGGACTAGTTAGCTTCATGGTTTTAAGGGAAAATAAAGTCGTAATTGTGGGTTGATTCTGTTCTGTTCCAGATCTCAAGGTAGATAATAATAACTTATTGCATTGTCACTGTTGGTGGCTTATTGATTTATCCATTCCTCTTTTAATATTTTCAGGAAGCCAACAAGCGCAACAACAACTGGTTGCCACCTCCATGGGCAATTGCTGCCATGATGGTTCTTGGATTTAATGAATTTATGACTCTTTTAAGGTACTTTATTTTCCTTGTTAGAATAGAGATATAGTTTTTAAGAATTAGATAAATACTCACACCATTATTACTTGTACTGATATCTTCTCATTGCAGAAATCCTCTGTATCTTGGCTTCATCTTTATTGGTTATCTACTCATTAAAGCCCTATGGGTGCAATTGGACATTTCTGGTGAATTCCGCAATGGCGCCGTAAGTATTTTACTTTATTTTATTGGATAACATTTTGAGGAACTTTATTTTAGCACACTTGGAATTGAAGTATGACACTCAACCCCAATTCATATTTTGAGTTTTTTTTTTTTTTGGGGGGGGGGGGTCATAGGCTTCGGAATTTAAGTTGGCTTCAGTGGAAGTTAATACTTATATGTGCTTGGTTCATTTTGCAATTTATATAAATATCATAGAATGCTTCTATTATAATAGCTGTAGTAGTAGACCCTCATGACTGGAATTCCAAAGCAATTTTTTTTTTAATTATTATTATTCTGTTCAGAGAAACAGCTTTAATATGTTCCATGAGCTTTTTAACAATCATGAATGTACAGTCCAAACTAGTTATGTACTTAAGCATTGCGTTCTGTATTTTTATACACTCACGTGATTTGTACGTGGTAAAATATCAACCAATAGATCTGGTATTGGAACCAAACTGTTAGTCACCAACTTAAAAAGAGTCATTTATTTAAATTTTTTCAAGCTCTGTTCAACTTAATATTGATCTTTGACACTTCATTTCTTGTTAGAAGTTAACGGGCGTGATGTTTGTGCATACTTACAGCTTCCTGGTCTTATTTCCTTGTCTACCAAGTTCCTTCCAACTGTAATGAACCTTCTCAAGAAACTAGCTGAGGAAGGGCAAATACCTGCCACAAATAATAATCCTCAGAGAAACCCTGTCAGAGCATCAATGAACCATCAAAATGGTGTAAGCACTAGTGAAATTTCATCAACTGCATCATCTGGAGTAACATCATCCGGCAATGGGACTGAATACTCAAGTCCCAGAAAGGAAGAGTAGGTGCAAGCTGCTGAACAGAAAGCAGCCTTTTCTTCTACATTTGAAGATGCCAGAGTTCTGCTCACTCTTGGTGGGTGTTGCACGTCTTCTTTTGTCCACGAATCTAACTTTCAAGGTGTGACGGTTATTTATTCGGAAGGCATTTATTTTTGTGCAAGTGCCGGCGCATACAGGGGGCTGAGATTTGTTATGAAAAAGTCCCCATTAAATAGTTTTTTATATTTATAAGTCTAGGGTTTGATTTCTTTATTGTTTGTCAAAGAAGCTCAAGGAGCTTCTCTTTATATACACACACACTATTTTAATGGCTTTTGATTAGTCTGTTTTTCACCCCAAATTTTGTCTCGAGTAATGGAATGCTAGAACTCAAATGCGTGGCGCTCTAAATCTATTTCATTCTTCTTTTCATATCATTTGGCACATTTCGTTTTTGCAAAATATTCTTAATTTGAGTTTGCATGAGTCATGATATACGATTATTATTATTATTATTATGACGCGTGTATCCTTGGATTTCACGAGATTGAAGGAGATTTGTTGCGTTACAGGTAGAAGTTTTGTAGCTTGAATTGCATTCTTTCTCAAATTTCAAGTCTTAATTTTAGGTTACACTAATCTTGTAATTGTAACAAACACTTTGGCAAAACGAAATTGTTGGTGATTAATGCAAGCAGATGAAGAGAAATAAAAGAGAATTGAATCCCGACCACTAAAACATCGTCAAAACAGCTTTATTAGATACTGCTGCAGCAACCAGAAAAGCTGCTTTAGTACTTAATTATTAAAATTCATCACGTAAATTTTGGATCCTTTTAACAGCTGGATATAGCTAGCTTCTAACATGTCCATGTGTTGTGTTGTTAAATTCTCAGAAACTATAAATTGCGGCACGTGTTTAGGTGGGGTGTCATCAAATGTTCAGTGCATCTCATATTTGTTTCTCTTCTAGGCATGAAATAAATTGGCACAGCCCCTCGCGGTTGTCAGGTCATTTTCAGACCAAAAGAAGGAAAAAGAAATTGAAAATTAAATGAAATGACACAATTATTTATTTTTCAGCACCATAATTAGATCGTTTTTATGGCCTGCATAGTGCGATGGTACAGTTAGAGCTTCTATTAAAGTGGAATTGACTTGTTCGGCTCGCAAAAAGGGACTTGAAATTGAAATGTTAGGGCCCAAATGCTTATTTATTCTTAATCCCTCAATTCTGTTACTTGATTTGCTTGAAAGATCTCATTGAAAACGCAATCGGATTTAACCTGGCGTGCCTGATAGGGTTTATATTTTTTGGGATTTTAACGACAGCATTATGGTCACCTGAACCCGAATTTTACAAAAAAACGAGAGGCAGATTTGAAAAGGCAGAATATAATGTCATTCTTATGATAATGTATTGCGTTGACTACAAAATGTTCTATGTTACAAGCATTAACGCTATAAAATACTGTTAAAAATGTGCCTTGAATATCTGGTAACTGCAATTAGCCTGTTACCCTGATCCCATTACATTTATTTTATTCAGTACGAAAATTTTATTGGGTTTCAGTTCTTGTTTGTGTCTTAAATTTTCCATTTTTTTTTCTCTCTTTAAATTCTTAGCTACCTGTCTCGCATTAAATTTTGGTAGATATCCTTTTACATACGGTACTGATTAATAGTAGTAATACACTCTACACATCTCGAGTAAACATAAATACATAATTTTAAAAAAATTTACGAAAAAAATATTATCCAATAAATAAATCTTGCATCCCCTCAAGATGAAGAACTAATATTACTCGAAAAGCAATGCAATATACAAAAGAGAGGACTTGCAGCGAAGGATTAGAGTTTTTCATTTTTTAAAAATGTGCAATCATTTGCAAATTATACATATCATATGCTGTACTCTTGTATTCACACCAAGTTTTCACCCAAACACTATTTTGCAAATTTTAGAAAAACATATTTCTGGTAAATTTTGACGGACCAAATTCATCTCCAAAACTGGAAACAATAAATATATAATAAATAAATAATAGCGCGAGTTGCATCAGAGTTTTTTTTACAGTAGAAACATTTACTCCTCATCACCAGAGGTATTAATTATCAAAACACACTGCCCCCCCCACCCCCCATTTGATCTGTCATATTCTTGTGATTTATTGGATTGGACTGGACATAATAAGTGTTCTCATGGGAGTGAGGCCATAGTTAGGTTGGTGATTAATGTTTGACATAACGTAACGATTCTATAAAAAGTCACATTAAATTGAAACTAAAGTTGAGGTTTAGCTCAAATATTAAGATTCTTAAAGTTATTGACTAGGATTTTGATTGGGTGCGCCGCTGTGCGTGTAGTGGTTTATCATTGGTAGAGTCGTGTTGTAGGGCTCGCAACTCCACCAAAGTGTAGTTTGCGCACTAGATTACTACTCTTGTTGATTAATGATTATTATTTCAGCAGTATAAAGCATCATTTATGCTTTCGCCATTCGTCAACGTTGGTACGTCGTGGATGGGATACTGGGATCACATTTCACAAGTCACCATTAAAGAATTATAAACCAAAAAATAATATTTTTTTTTTTTTTTGAAAAAAAAGCAAGACCATTTTTTACTGTATATGATCATTTGGGAATTCTTAAAAGAGATATATATATACACATACGGATCATATATATATAGATTATAGACATTCCAAAAGTAGTTGTTATTAAGACGATATTTATTTTTGTTGGATAATTTGTGTTCTCAACTAATTAATCAATGCACTGAAATCGACCATCGTCCAACTTCAAGCATCGGCTTACACGTATACAAAAACAATGATAACGTTTATACATTTATGCAGAAAAATCGTTATGCATGCAGCATGCTACGTGATATATGCGATTGAATTTTGCATTCGTATAAAAGATGATCATAACACACGCACACATATATATAAATAAATGAATAGTGCTAGAGAGAGAGAAGCACGAGAGAAAAATGAGAGAATTTTACTCTCTCTCTCTATTTTTTTTTTATTATTTCTCTCGTCTTTGTCTCGTGTTTCTCTACACTAAGTATTTTTTTAAATAAATAAAAACTCTCTAGTGTAGAATCTTAAACTTTAATAAAATATAAAGCGTTAAAAATACGGGACTAATTAAAAACGTGCAGACATTAAAGTTGGCATATTATGTACAATTATTCATCATTACACATACATACAGTATCTATGTATCAATATTCCTATATATGGGATCAACAAGCTCAATAAGACTACACAGCTAGGGCTGGTATGAGCTCTCGTTGGAGTCATTGTAATAACATTTTTTACCCAAAACAAGAAAAAAATAAAAATAAAGAATAAAGACAAAACAGTTAATTAAAATAACAAAGCTTCCTACTCCAACTGTTGCATTCATTTCACCATTAATGATTTTTACCTGTTGCCGCTGCAGTGACCTTAAATACAGTTGAGAGCTGCATTGCTTTTGTTTGCTTCTTCTCATGGTCATGGACATGCTTATCTGGGTACCTACTTAAATTATATATATAAATGTGTGTATATGTGCAGCATTAATTAATGGTTACTCTGTGTGTGTGTGTATATATATATATATATTATAAATTTCTAGGTACAGACGTTCTTTTTTTTATTTTTTGTTATTGCCAATTATTAAATTATATGTTTTAATAACGTATACTGACTTTATTAACGAATAGGGTTTAATAACGTGTTGAGAACACATAGAAGACAACTACATATATATATATATATATATATATATATATATATGTATATAGGAGTTGTAAACGCACACGCACACAAAACAAGGCCAACCGAAGAGAGCCACATTGAGGCAGAAGCCTGAAAGAAACTGTTTCTCTTCTGCAAGTGTGTGTTGAGTGGTTGTGGTTTTCAGTAGTCTTCTAGTCTGACGTTCAATGGATTTTGTAGGGGCACTCACGCAGAAGCCTAAGCTGCTGTTTCTGCGTTTTCTTGTTCTATCTCTCATCAGCTTGCTCTCTTCCAGTCAAGCAGCAGCTTCAGGTTTCTCTTCTTTTCATTTTCCTGATGCATGCATGCCTTCTTTTCTTGATGATCAATCTGTGCAAACAGAGATCTGCAAATAAAGTTTGTTTCTTCTTTTGTCTTTTTTTTTTTTTTAATATTTCATTTTTGGTGTTTCTTTATAACTGTTATAAAAGTTTCTTGATATTGCTGGCTAGCTAAGCTCTGTTTGTTTTAGTTTTTCATGCAGCTAATTATTATTCACAAGTATGCATCCCTTCGCAGCTTGAGCTCTCATTTCATTCCAACAGAGGCCGTAGTCTTGGTTTCTGGAAGAAAATTGTTAAAAGAAAATGAATTACACTTCTGGAGATTAATTTGGAGAGAAATTAAGTAATTTTAACTGATTTTGCCATCTTTGCATGGATGGATTGATGTGATCATGTTTTTTGAAAATATGTCTTGTGCTTTAAGACTCAGAATTTTGAGGAACCTTTATTAGCTAGTTTCCATTACCATTTTTATCAATAATGCGACACTCTCCTTAACATATTCATTTCATTTAATTTAATTTGTCAGGCGCAGGAGCAAAGAATAATTTATACAAATACAGATACCCATTTATCAAAGAAGCAAGCTCGTTCACATCACCACCACCGCCATCATCATCATCGTTCTCACCAAGAAATGGTGATCATCATCATCACAGTGCATTTGACTACATTGTAGTTGGTGGCGGCACAGCTGGTTGTCCATTAGCAGCCACACTTTCTCAGAATTTCACAGTGTTGCTGCTTGAAAGAGGAGGTGTCCCTTTCTCCGACGTGAATGTCTCATTTCTTCAGAATTTTCACATGGCTTTGGCTGACACTTCACCTCAGTCTGCTTCCCAATATTTCATTTCAACTGATGGGGTTCTTAACGCAAGGGCTAGAGTCTTGGGTGGTGGTTCTAGCATTAATGCTGGTTTCTACACTAGAGCAAGTTCACAGTATGTACCCACAAATCTCTCTCTCTCTCTTACACAGTCTTTTTTGCCATTTTTTTTATAAATTTAATTGCTCCCTTTTTTTAAATTAGCATTAATGCTGGTTTCTGCACTAGAGCAAGTTCACAGTATGTACCCGCAAACTAGCATTAATGCTGGTTCCATAGCACTTAAAAACAGATATCCATAAGCCATTAATTTGGTCGCATTAACATGTCACACTCATTATTTTGCTATTAGTAGTATTTTCTTCTCTTGATGCAAAAGATACTACAACTGACGCTAAAATGTCTACATATGTTCTTGGTTGAGTGTTTATTATAGTCATTGTATTGGTGTTTTTCTTTTCCTTTCTTTTCTTTTTCTTTTGTTAAATTTGATCCTTCTTCATCTTCGTTCAAATCAGAGTGACTTAAGTTTAATACGACTATTTTCTTTAAATATTTTCTTAAAACTGTTTGTATTTAAGGTTATGAATCACTAATTGTGACAAGAACAAACCCGGGGGTTGACCCAACTTGGAGGCCAGGAAATCAAGATAACAAAATTCACTATATGTATAAATGCTTGTAATCATGTGATTGAACACAGGGGCAGCCATTTATTATGAGCTCTAAAAGTTTTGGTCATTGTGACCATACCACATTCATGAATCATGACTCTGCAATTATATCAAAATATTTATGAACCCACCTTCCACTTTAGTGTCTTTAATTTCTCTTTTTATTAAATGCTAGTTGTTTGGTTCATTTTCTGGCATGCAAATTCTTGGATCTAAATGGAAATGATATATTAATGTTTGTCGTAATACATCCCCTAACATAACATGTGGGGTCCATTCCACACACTTGTTAAAGCAGCAACAGTTAACTGCGATCTTCTTCTAATCTGAAGTATTTACTCAAATTTTATAAAAAAATCATTATAAAATCTTCTCATGATCTTGGTTTACCCGAGTTTTATTATAGACTCAGAGATGGATAGTTAATAAAGTTGAGCTGTGGGGAAACTTTGATATGGTCCTTTGACATAACAAGTCCTAGTTAATTTGAGAAGAGGCATGTAGATTGTGTGCAATCAAAATTTGGTGTCACAAAAGACTGGTATGCATTGGCTGCATGTATAGACCAAATGTGTAGTAATGTTGAAGCTTCTTGGGTTGCAGGTTCATTGAGAGAATGGGATGGGATGCCAAGCTGGTGAATGAGTCATTTCCATGGGTGGAGAGACAAATTGTTCACCAGCCTAAGCAAGAAGGATGGCAGAAAGCGCTAAGGGACAGTCTTTTGGATGTTGGAGTCTCACCTTTTAATGGATTCACTTATGATCATATTTATGGAACCAAGATTGGTGGCACAATTTTTGATAGATTTGGCCGCCGTCACACTGCGGCCGAGCTGCTTGCTTCTGCGAACCCCCAAAAGATTACTGTCTTGATCCGTGCCACTGTTCAAAAGATTGTGTTTGACACATCAGGTATGCTAACACATAAGGCTTGATTTAACCTTTATATATTGCTGGTAAGAGATGAGATATAAGTTGATGCAATGTGTATTGCAGGGAAGAGACCAAAGGCAGTGGGAGTTATATTCAAGGATGAAAATGGAAACCAACACCAAGCATTTCTTGCAGGAAACCCAAAGAGTGAAGTGATCTTGTCATGTGGAGCAATTGGGACACCTCAAATGCTGAAGCTAAGTGGTGTTGGACCTAAAGCAGAGCTTGAAAAGTTGAACATTTCAGTAGTACTTGACAATGTGCACATTGGGAAAGGCATGGCTGATAATCCCATGAATGCAGTTTTTGTTCCTTCTAATAGACCAGTTGAGCAGTCTCTGATAGAAACTGTGGGAATTACCAAGCTGGGTGTGTACATTGAAGCTAGTAGCGGCTTTGGAGAATCGAGAGATAGCATTCATTGCCACCATGGAATCATGTCAGCAGAGGTAAGCAACAAGAAGTCATTTACTTTTAAATGGCTAAAAGGCAAGTAATCCGAGTGTTTTTTTTTGTGGTGATTTCATCAGATTGGACAGCTCTCTACCATTCCGCCAAAGCAAAGAACACCGGAAGCAATTCAAGATTACATCAGAAATAAGAGAACACTGCCACATGAGGCATTCAAAGGAGGCTTCATTTTAGAAAAGATTGCAAGCCCTATTTCAACAGGCGAGCTTTCTCTGATCAACACAAATGTTGATGACAATCCATCTGTTAGCTTTAATTACTTCAGCCATCCACTTGATCTCAAGCGTTGCGTTGATGGGGTTCGCATGGCTGCAAAGATTGTGCAATCAAAACATTTCCTGAACTACACGCAATGTGATCAGAAAAGTGTTGAGGCAATCCTTAATGCAAGCGTCAGGGCTAATGTTAACCTTGTTCCTAAACATACAAATGACACCAAGTCCCTAGAGCAGTTCTGCAAAGACACCGTGATCACAATTTGGCACTACCATGGGGGCTGCCATGTGGGCAAGGTGGTTAGCACTGAATACAAGGTTCTTGGAATTGATAGGCTCCGTGTTGTTGATGGCTCGACATATGATGAATCTCCTGGCACTAATCCTCAAGGCACTGTCCTGATGATGGGCAGGTAAAGATTATAATTCACATTTAAGTACATAGAAACGATATTCTAAACATTATACTAGCAACTTTCCATTTCATGCAGTGATCGTTTAACACAATAAATTTGAGTTGTTTGTGATGTGCAGGTACATGGGAGTGAAGATTTTAAGACAGAGACTAGGGAAAGCAGCCGGTGTGTAGTGTGACCAAGACCGTGAATTGAAGAAGAGATCATTGTTAGTTGCAGTTGTGAAAGTGTAATTTAGTTTTGTATCAATTCTTAGCAAGCTGGTGTGTAGTGTGTAGTGTGACCAAGATCATGAATTGAAGAAGAGATGATTGTCAGTTGCAGCTGTGAAAATGTAATCTAGTTGTGTATCAATTCTTAGCAAGCAGTTGTGTGGATAAACTGGTTTGCTGCAGGAAACAACTATTTCTGTTTCTTTCCATTCTTGAATCTTGATGTTACATCAATCAGCTATCTTTCACTTTGCTCCTTGTGGTACTTGTGAGAACTGAGAAAATTAAATAATGAATTTTTTATTGTCATGCTTTAATTTGACGTTCCTTAGCTTTACGAAATTAGTTTAAAAAAAAAAAATTAAATGTTGACACAGAATTCATTTCTTTGTTGCTAGTTAAGAAAAGAGTAACAAAGGATGAAATCATGAAAGATGAAATTCTGATTCAAGGACACACGATGGGAGATTGACGGTGTGCGACATTCCTGAACTAAAAACTTTTCTCCATATAATGACTGAAGCTCAATGCATTTTCTCCAACACATGACAAGTGTATTAATCTTCACAGAACAAGAAGAGTAATGCTATGCTGACTCACTTTGAATACCCAATTGAAAAGATAATTTCATTACAAAGTTGTGTCACTAATAAAGAAACACCAAAAATGACCAAAAAGAAACCTGAGTAAATGACCAAAAAGGAACCTGAGTGTCTTGCTAAAAAACATACCACCCCAGAATGTCACATAATGTACCCACTGCACTGAAGCATTGAAGTTGGTGTACTGCCCTGCTGTTGTTAACATCAACAGAAGCCACTGCTGAAATTTTTGAAGGAGATGTTTTCAGAGCATTTCACAATTTGCATGACTGCATTTGATATTAGTCTGCATGCAATGAGATTGCCAGGAGTTTCAGTTGTCTGTAAGAGCGAATTTCGATTGTCTTCTGTAGATTTTGAAAAATTTTAGTGGGATTCTGGCCAAAATTTAGACGAAAATCCGTGCTCTCTCATGCTGCCTCTAGACGAACTTTTTAATATCTGCCAGAACTGCCTTCTCCCTTCTGACCTCAGGGGCCCTGAACTAGAGTGTCTCCTAAAAGACCCAGATTCCTGTCCTTCAAGCCCCATTGGTGTAATCATTTCTGATGCCGATATTGCCATGCTGTTGTCATGACCAACACCATAGCCAGACCTTGTATGACAGACTTCCAAAGCTTCTACAAACTCACCTGAGAGTCTATTTACCTTGCTATCTACACTGATAGAGCAGTCTTCACTGAGATCTCTTGATTCTATAGTCTCTTTTGTTTCATCAAATTCATTGCACACTAGCTTTAAAGCTTGAACAACTTCACCCATGAAAGGCCGGTGTGATACTTCAGGCTGCACACACATTGATGCAATTGCTGCTACTTTCACAAGGGTATCATATGAGATATTAGACTCAATGACTGGGTCAATGATTGTTTGCAGACCCTCCTTTGTTGTCAGAAGTGGACGAGCCCAAGCTACTAGATTTTCTTGACCAGGAGGTTGTGACAAGTCCACTGGCTTCCTTCCTGTTAGAAGCTCAAGGAGGACTACACCATAGCTATAAACGTCACTTTTCACAAGAAGATGACCAGTCATTGCATATTCAGGAGCTAGGTAACTGAAAATCAAGAAAATCTAGCTTAATACAGGTCTCATCAAATACGAAGAACATATTTTCAAGTATAAAGGTGAAGGAACTTCATACCCAAATGTTCCCATAACGTGTGTTGAGATGTGTTTGTTCCCCTCATCCAATGCTGTTCTGGCCAATCCAAAATCTGAAACTTTTGGTGTAAAATCATGTTCCAGCAAGATGTTGCTGGACTTGAAGTCCCGATGTATAACTCGAGGGCTTGAGTCTTCATGCAAATATGCCAAGCCGCGAGCTGCGCCAAGGGCAATCTTCATCCGGGCATCCCAGTCAAGTGGACCATTTACTTTGTCATCTCCTGACAGGATACAAGAACATACCAAAAAGCTCTTTTCAGATTTAACAATAACCCATAAATATACAAGAGTTTATTAACAAATCGAAATAATTGAAGATGGAAAAATCATCCTGAATGAATCTACCATGTAAATGAGATTCGAGACTTCCATTATGAATAAGTTCATAGACTAGGCAGCGGTTATTATCCTCTATGCAAACACCAAACAGCTTAACTAAATTCCTGTGGTGAAGACGGCTTAGCATCTCAAGTTCAGCCAAGAACTCTCTGCCTCCATGTTGATTAGCTCTCTTAAGAACCTTCACGGCCACTTCTCTTCCATCATCTAAAATGCCTCTATAGACAACCCCAAATCCTCCTTCACCAATTATTCTTGAAGTATGAAAACCATTTGTAGCTTTCTCAATATCATTCAAAGTAAAAGTCTTAGCAGTTCCTGTATATGTCACCGCACAAGAATCAATGGACACCGATGAGGAACTGAGCATGCTTCCATATCGCAAAGTCGTCGTAGCCCCTGCTGAATTAGATTTCATTATTTACCATTAAATGATCTTGCGATAACAGAAAAGCCCAAATATCAGCACAGAAAAAATAGAACAACCATAAAGTGGAACTTGAGGGTTGAATAGGGAGATAGTCAGCAACTGAATATCAAGAAAAATTTCGTAAAATATTAAAAACTAAGTCAGTAGATGTTGCTAAAGTTGGGGAGCATAGTTTATGAAAATATTTTATGCTGATGAAAAAGTAGTTAAAAATGGTCTCAGTAATATATGAGTTTTTACCATTTTATTGTACTGATCATAGTAATCCAAAGTTTGACAAACGTACTACTATGTGTTACATAATCAACAAAAGGACTAAAGAATTGGATCACAGTAGTACCAGATAGTTTTGCAGGGGCGCATATCACATCATGTGGTGTTTGTTCAGGTTGACGAAAAGCACCACGTTTCAACAGGAAAACTGCTATTCCAAAGCATAAAACTAAGGCTGTAAATGATGATAGAACAATTGCAGCAATCATGCTTCCTCTAAGCCCGCCTTTCTTCCTCATTGGCACCTCAACTCCTAATGGTTTTAATGCCTGTCTTTTGTTGTCACGACCAGCATATGGTCCATCATCTTCGGTAGAAATGCTCGATTGTGATGGAGGAGAGGGTGGAAGACCTTCAGAATTGTAAGAATCAAAATCTAAGTTTTAAGTTCCCAACTCAAAACATTTCCCAAATACTTCCCCAAGGAAACAAAATTACATGTAACTTTTCATTCCTACTGAAATTATTTTAAACATCCAAGTGAGGATAAATGTATAACCTGGATAGTGAACGTATAACACTTCATAGGCACCGAAGAGGGAAGGTTTTATGAAAACCTGTCTCTGCCAAAATTTCTTGAAGATCAAAAAAGCGACAGTATCATCAAATTGAACACCCAATGGCACAAGGTTGATGAGGGCTGTGCTTTTTTGTAGCTGCTGACTAGCTGCATTTGCTCCCATAACGCGAACTTGGCTATGGTTTAGTCCAACACTTGCCGCAATTTCCTCTGTCAGCTGTGAAACCAGAGGGAAAAATGTGTAAATTGGAACATCAAGGGCGAGCTTAACTTGAATTGGCCACACACATCCACAGGGTGAGCCGGGAGGAGTGTATGTTAGTGGCTCAGTGCATGTCACTGAGCCACAATCTGCATTTAAAATCCGAAAAGATTGTAATCTGTTATGCTGCGTATACATAGTTGACAAAATTTAATTAACAAGACGGTTCATTTTACAACTGCTAGAGCGAAGAGAACATCTACCTTCATTAGGAGGTGGCGGTGGTAATGTCATAACTGATGATGGCGGTGGAGTCTTCATCTTCTTCAAGGAAGAACTCGTAGGAGAAATTGTAGGCCGAAGACTGGGCACTTGTCATAGAAAGAACAAATGATCACAACATTGTCATCATCAATAGCACCATGAATAAAGCACAGGAAACCAAGCTTTTTTGGAAACTACAGAAACCAAATTTAACCCCCCCCCCCCCCAACCCAACCCAACAAAAAAAAATGTTGAACATTCTCATACCGTTTAAGTTGCCTGATGTAGCTTTTGGTGACGGTGCTGGTGCACGTGAACTCCAGCTTGATGATGATGGAAGGGGAGACTGAAATGAGGGGACTGAAGGACCTGTGCATTTCACTGATTGTTTGAAACTCAAAAAATAGATATTTTCAAAGTAAAAAATAATGTAAGAAATTTACTGACTCCTACTCCAGGGATAGAACAAAACCTTGCTGGCTGTTGGAGGGAGCAGGAGTTGGATAAGCTGGTCCAGAACCAGAATTTCTAGACTTGTTTCTTACATGATGATGTCTATGAAATGGAATGAAAGGAGAAGATGCTGGACCATGCACCCATTTCTTTGTAGGACCTCTAAAACTTGACAATGAAGACGGTGCAGGAGTGATACTGGAAGGCCTCATGGCATCATGGGAGTGGGCACCTACAAAAGGAATAAATTGTTGAATTGTCCATAATTGGGGCATGAAATATAAATCTAGTATCCACATATAAATAGCTACATTTACGGGTTCCCAGTGTACCTTTTGTTGGAGAGTAGTGCTTAGTTGATGAAATATGGTGTGGTTTGTTAGGTGGAGGAAGTACCTCTCCATGACTTTTCCTGCCAGAGCCGTGAGGACTTCGAATTGGAGAGTAGGTATGATCTGTGGCATCATGGAAAAAATGATCCAATAAACACGAGTCCTTGAATATTGAGGTAAATCGGAAAAATACTGATATTGATATGATTTGTTTGTCCGACAATTTAGAATCTTTTATGGATTTTGTAAACTTACAAGTAATAGATAATGCACCAAGGTTTTAATTTCAAAGAACAAGGGATCAGTAAATGCTAGCAATATGAGTTTCATGGAAAACAAAATGGTGTAACTGATCAGAACTTCAGCAAGAAATCCAGCAACTGAAAATATGAAATTTCAATAAACAACAAGGTTCACCTGGTAGTATGGATGGTGGATGGCCAGGGCTGACAGGTTGGATATTTGGTAGATTTTGCGGCAATCTCCGTGGTGGCAATGCAACTGTTACTGCATGATTAGGAAAGGGAGAAGTTAAGTGGCATTCTTCAAGAGCACAATGTGCTTGGGAAAAAATTAAACCTCTGCTTGGATAACTCCAGTGGAGATCTTAACATTCATTTAAAATTCTCAAAACATTAAACTTGGGAAAGAGAATTAAATTTTTTACCTCTTTAAATCTTGAATTTCCCACTATATAATTATATTATCAGTGCTTCAGAAATATTTTGTTTTATCTTCATATGATTAGTTGGCTTTGTAAAAGTATTTTAATTATATCCAAAACTAAATAAAAATAAGGTATATATTCATGAAGATCACAGCCGTCTGTCAATTTTTGGACCACATAAACATCATTATCAAACTTATTGAGCCAGGGAACAATAAGAAAACATTGCCCTAAAGAGCATTTATTGATATTTACTGGTGAAACGAAGAAATGATCTTTGCAAATTTGAACTGTTAGCAAAAAAATGTTAGTTATGACTCCACCAGCTAAAACCCAGAATTGTGAAGAAACTAGCAGTAATGCAGTGACAGTCATGGAGATTTCAAGAATATTGTGACCAAGAGGGATCATGAAGTGAATCAGCTACTGAGTAAGCCAGCTCATTCAAAATGTGCCATAATCATTCTCACTCAAGAGCAAAACAGATTCTAAACATATCATTTAAGCTTTTCTTCTACTAATTGATTACAAAAAAAAAAAAAAAAAACTTATTCGAACATCTTTCAATCTTCAACTCGAGTCAGTCACATGGATCAATAACCATAATTCTACAAAGAAAATAACCTTCATTACCTGCAGATCCACGAAGAGACAAAGCACTCGGAGTTGCACATAGTGCCATCACCATGAAAGCAAACAGCAACCCCATTTCAACTCTCCAAGAAACTAGAAACAATCAGCCTTCAAGATCTCTCATTTCTCCCTTAAGCATACCAAAGCTAGGAGAGAGCAGTGAAAAATGAAAGAGCAACCTGAAGAAGCAAAACATGGGTAAAACTTAAAGGAACAAACAAAACTACACACAGTTTCTTTTTAGACCACAAAAGAGAGGAGACCCACAAATA
Source organism: Citrus x clementina (assembly GCF_000493195.1). Lineage (NCBI taxonomy): Eukaryota > Viridiplantae > Streptophyta > Magnoliopsida > Sapindales > Rutaceae > Citrus > Citrus x clementina. Next base: position 6,633,996 of record NW_006262075.1, on the reverse strand, counting down.
ATACCACATAAGTAATGAGAAAAAGAATTGAAGCTTTGATTAGGTAGGGGCTAAAAACCAACTTATCTTTTCTACAAACTAAGCACCTAAAAAACAGCTTCAGTTTCTTGTGCTCTCATTGGTGCTTCAAAACCGAACTAAAGTCAAAAACTGGACAAGCAAATAGCCAAACAGTGCACTTGTGAGCGAGCAAGATGGTTGGCTGCTTGGTGGGATCTTTTGTTGAAAGCTGATAAATTACTGCTATTGATTGATAGTTTAATGTTAGGATTGTATAACTAGATTCGATAGTCAGCTTCTAACGGAATTAATAATTCTTCCACAGTGATTATTGTGGCCGCGAAGTTTGAAACTTTAAGGAGGTCTCGTCTGTCTACGGTTTCTTTGACCATTTTTCTACAAAACCAGTCAAACCTCCATCATGATGTGGGAGATCATTGTTGCCCCATGAGTCGTGACCTAACATTGGCATTTTCTTCAAATTTCTGCTTTCCAGCCATTAATGGTGGCTTAATTTGTCACGATACTTCACATGCATGCATGATAATTGTGTTAACAAGTTTCATGTGAAACATAAGCTGTGACTCTGAATGATTCAAAAGCCTATGTCTATGCTAATTAATAATAGGGCATAAGGTAATGTAATAATGTACTTACATTAAACTCTTAATTAAGAAACTCTCTTTTCTAATAAATCAGCCGATAATACTTGCGATTAAGCGACATAATTTCGATGAAGATCATAATAATAATAATAACAATAATCTATAAACAGTAAGATTAAGAATTTAATACACTTATTTTTTAATCAGTCAAATTCATTATTGAATAGCATTTCCCCAAATGAAGTGATTTTAATTAAAAATTTGATAGACATAAGAAAATGAGACAGATATTACGAAAGCAATCTATCATAACCTAAGCTTTTGGACATTGTCCCCATAAGAGACAAAGTCAATGTGGTTTTTGATGGTAAATTTCGAATAACGTTGTGGTCACCACCACCTCCTTTAATTTTCGTTTTAAAAAATAAAATTATTACACGACTAAGTTCACAATTCATGAATAAAATGATGCACCCATCAAGGAAAATTAAAAGTGTCGGTGAAATTGGTCAGCTTGATTGGAAAAATCCATTCATAAATTTACACTTTATAAATTAGAAATGGTGGGCAACTTTATGGTAGGGGGGCCAAACTATATACCATTTACTATCTTTGAGCAAGCAAACGTGGTACCGATCGACCATATTTTTGCTATTAATTGTTTACTTATTAATGAATTTAACTATCCTTGTAAAAATTTTATAAATGTAATGTTAAACCTTATATGAATTTTTGAGTTTTTAGATCTCTTACGTAAATTACAAAGTGACAGTTCATAGTATAATATATGTTTTATAATTACTCAATGAAATAGTGAATTTACGAAGGTAAAGAGTAAAAAGTAAAAGAGGGTAAAGCGGTAGATCAGAGTAAAAAATTGATTACACAAAATCAACTACTATTTATAATTATGAGAAAATTTTGTGTGCGTTAGGTATACTATTACAAGACATCAACAGCATATATATTATACTCGTTGTAGGACCGGCCCAGATTGCAATGTTGGGCCTGAAACCCAACATAAAGGATGGGCACAAATGCACAGCCCACTACTTCTTGTTTTCTCAAAAGGTTGCGGCTCAATTCTTTTCAAATTTCAGCATGGGAAACAACGCTTATACGGAAGGACTTCTAACAAAAAAGCGCTTTTAGATGCGTTTTCGTTACAAGCACCTCCGAATGAAGCGTTTTCCTTTACGAAACAATTTTTTAAAATAAAAAAATTAGTTGAAACATTACTAGCACGAGATCCCAGTTAATACCATTGGAAGTTGGGATGTTTTGATCAATTAATTTGAAAAAAATATCTCGGCCACCAAATTCAAGAAGACTTTTGAGTTATTATTGCCAATCACTAATTGACTTATTAAATTTTAAATTTAAATACAAATCAGAATAATTAATGCCAAAAAAGATAGATAAAGATTAATTAATTATGAGGTGAGGAATCAATTTGCTGTTTTATTTGATTTTCTTGCTGTCAATGATTGGATAATTGAGAAAACGGCAGCTAGCTAGAGTTGGTTGTCGTTTTATTTATCAAGAGCAATCTCGTATGTCATACAGCGCCAGCTATTTTTCAAGGACAAATCCCGACCGCTTGATGAGAGACATTATCATCGACAAATCACGAAATCAAAATGCCTGAGGACGAAGATTATCGAGGCTTCTTTATCTGAACGTGTGGGCCCGCACTTCATGGTGGGAAGATGGTCAAAATCACACGTGTCACAAAGAGAATGGGTCCACAGTAGGTGATGTGTCGACGTATGAGTTGGTTGAGAGATTGCGCGTTCACTTCTCCTCCCTTTGGCGCGTTTGCTTATTTTTCCTTAAATTTCCATATTCGAGGAATTATTATTATTATTATTATTATTATTATTATTGAATAGAATATGCCAAATTTTTAATTCATTATTTTTAGTATTACATTACAAACCCACCGTTTTTAGGACCTAACTAGGGATGGCAACGGGGAGGGGAGGAGGTCAATCTTTCCGTATTCATTCTTGATATTTTGTGTATGTCCTAGTCTCTTTTATGTTTCCGTCAAAATTATTTGAGAGAATCTCTATCTCCTCCCCGAATAATAATAGGAGATTCCTAAAAGTTTCTGATCCCTAAATAACTAATACATTTTTTTGTTTTCGATTTTAAGTTAATCATATTAAAATAAAAAATTTAAAAAAAAGTAAAGTTCGAAATATATCTTACATTAATATCCATTTCAAAAGTCGCATACATTAAATTAGTAAGTAACGCATCATGCAAGGGATGCAAACTTCTTTTACAAACTATCATGAACAAATTAATAGTCTAATACAAAATTGTTACAAATAAAATCGAATTTAGATTCAAAATTAACTTTTTCAATGGTGGCGTGGGCACTTTATAAATGTAGACTATTCCTTTTACAACACAATAGTTAAATCGGAGCAAATATTAGATTAGATTAGATATTAAAATTGTGATTCGCTGTGAGTAATTATAACATCTAAAAATAAATAAAAAATAGATTTAAGTTTAAAATATTTAAAGAATATTAAAATTAAAAAAATTTTGGGCTAATACAATCTACTCGGTCTTTTTAATTTTCTAAATAAAAATTTAGGACTTTAATTAATTAATTAGGCCCAAAAATTTAATAATATAAATATTTTGATATTTTTATTTTTATCAATATTTATAATTTTATAATTTATTTACTAGTAATTTTTTAAAATTAAAATAAAATTAAAAATTAAAATGAGAAAATGGGTAGGGGATGGAGATTCCACCTCATCCGCGTCCCCTTCCCGAATAACAAATTGGATAAAAAAATTTCTCCATCCCTTCTCCGAATAAAAAATTAAGTATGAAATTATTCTCATATCCTCCCCAAATAGGAAAAATCCCCGAAAATACTCATCTCCATGGGAATTTTTGTCATCCCTAGACCTAACTTGGCTACTTCCATTTTTCTTGCAATTAATTTTATTTTCTCAAAATTCCCATATCTAAACCTTTCCCGTTTAAAATTTCATGAATTAATTAAGCTAATAATATAAGAAGGAAAGAAGATGATTCACAATTAAGAAAAATTATTGTATGAAAGGAACCGGCCTCGATCCATTGTTTTAATTACAACACACGCTTTCTTTAAAATGAGTACACAAATTCCTTTTCCTTTGGTTTTTATTATAATACTTGCTTTCTATATTTATTAACGAAAGCTCCCTCTTCGCTCACTTTCTCTCTTTATTTTCTCCCACTTTCTTTCCCTCCAAACATGACAGACAGAGTCTACCCATCAGCCAAACCCACCACCAACGGCACCAGGAATGGTACTGCCACCACCCCCGCCGCAGCCTCCGGCGCCGCAGCCACCGGAACCCCATCTTTCCCGGCCACCAAAGCCCAACTCTACGGCGCTGCCCGCCCCGCATACCGCCCGCAACCAAAACGACACCGTTACCGCCGTTCCTGCTGCTGCTCCTGCTGCCTCTGGGTAACCATAACCCTAATCATCCTCATCCTCCTTGTAGCCATCGCCGGCGGCATCCTCTACGTCCTTTACCGCCCCCACCGCCCTTCTTTCTCCGTTTCCTCGCTCAAAATTCAAACCCTAAACCTCACTTCATCACAAACCCTAGTCACAAACATCAACCTCAACGTCATCACCAGAAACCCTAACAAAGAACTCGTGTTTTACTACGACCCCATAACAGTAACAGTCACGAGTGGCGACAATGATGACGTCAACGTCGGGGCTGGTTCGTTTCCTTCGTTTAGGCACGGGACCAAGAACACTACTGAGCTTAAGGCTTCCATTAAGGGCAACGGGCAAGAGCTCGACGACGCGTCAGCGAGTAAAGTGAAGTCTCAGTTGAAGAGCAAGAGCGGGTTGCCGTTGAAGATAAAGCTTGAAACGAAGGTGAAAGTGAAGATGGGAGCTGTCAAGTCTCCAAAAGTGAGGATTAGGGTTACTTGTGAAGGGATCAAAGCTACTGCTCCCGCCGGCAAAAAAGCGTCGTTGGCTTCCACTTCGAATGCCAAGTGTAAGGTTGATTGGAGGATCAAGATCTGGAAATTCACTTTCTGATGATGAATAATGATCAGAAAGATGAAAATTAATCAAAGGTGTGATTTTTATTTTTATTTTTTAACTTTTTTTAATTTTGTTTTTTGTTATTTTTTTGGATTCTTTTAAATATATTTTTTTGGGGGTGAATTTATTATGTTTTTAAATTTTTGTAAATGGAAGAAAAGTCTGGTGATTGATTGTAACAGTGGGATAGATAGATAAAAGAATGTTTAAATAGATATTTTTCACTTTTGTTTATTGATTTTTCTTTTTTTTTTTTAAATCTTTTTTGGTTGATTAATTAGTTCTTGTCGGTTGTGGCTACTGGCTGCATGATTGTTGGCGTTATTGTCTTGTTTATGTGTGTATATATTTATGTATTTGATAAAATAATAATAATATTGAGGGGGACACTTGGATTTTTCATTGGCATTGGCATTGGCATGCATGCGCACAAATTTTAGAAAATTTTCAATTAATTGGCTTTTCAATAAGATTATGACATGCAAGTTGATTAAACTATGGTGATGAATGATGAGTGGAATCCCATTATGTGATCATCACTTTTTGATAAACAAAGTGATAATTGAACTTAGGGGGTTTTCTTTAAGATATATTTATTGTAATTGACTTTCTAATGTAAAAAGTGAGTAATAGAGAAGTGGAGTCAAGTGAGTAGTGCTATACTTGGGGAGACTCTTGGACTAAAATGTGTGCTTCAGCTGTTTGCTGTTTAGTTTATTTATTCAGTAATATGCAATCTTTTTTTTTTTTGTTTCACACAAACCTTTATTAGTTACTATTATTATTATCCCTTCCCTTGAATCGTTTAAACTAGAAATTTTCTTATTAAAAATAAACCTAATTAATTCAATGATTAAGAATTAATGAGTGGGGATGAGTATGACTTAAGTAAATAAGATTTTTAACCACTCGTTCAATTAATAAGAAGAGATAAGGGGAAAAAAAGAAAAAGGAGTACGAGAAGATAAGCCTTGTCCATAAATTCAGTCCCGGAGTGCTTCGTTAATTTTTCAATTCAACCCCAATGTGCTTCATTAATTTCAAGATGAGTTGTTGGCATGGTCCCTTTGCAGTTGTATTATTGACTTAAATAAGTTTTCTCACAGCAGTTGAGTGGTTGTCATGTCACTCCCGTTTGTTCACTGTCTGTGAGAGTCTTATTCAATTCTATAATAATATCCTTCCCATTAACTAACCATTAAATAAAATAAATTATCTTATTCTAGTACGGTAGTGTATTTGTTTATATGCACGTAGGACAACTTATGCGTCGGTGCCTCTAAAGCCCATTAACTCGGTCGTATGTGGTGGTTGTGTCATTAGAGTTCTTAAGTTTTTTTTTTAAAAAAAAAAAAACCTACTTTTTGGTATACAAAGAATATATATATATATATATATATACACAAGTAGTTGCGTTTCAAAAGGTATGGGACCGCCCATAAAAGTGATTTTGTTTTGTTTTTTTGGCCTGGTGAAAAGCGCTTTTGGTATGTTCTGGGAAGTGCTTATTGACTTTTCTTAATTCTGCCTTCAAAGGATGACATTCCATTTGCACGTTTTGAGGGAGCATGGATGATGGATGGGTAAAAAGCATGATTTTAGTATTAGACGTGTGAAAACTACCGTCGTGTCTGAATCCGATCATGCACTGAATGGAAAACGGATCCTTGATATGAGCTCGTCCTAAACACCGAATCAATGGTCATCAATTGTCGTTTGAGGCCCACATAAGACAATTGAATTACCCTTTCGTGCTTAAAGTTAAATCAGCACCTCTGAGCCTAATATTTATTACCAGCAGATTTACTTCATATTTATTAAAAAAAATTAATTTGCAATGGAGAACGCATTTCTATTAGGAATTAGGAACTCAAACCCGTTCTCTCCACAATGAAGGGAAGAGCTTTTGCCTTTTGCCATCCGGGCAACGTCATGAATCATGATTCATTAAATATAACGCTTGAACTGTTAAAAAGAAAAAAGATTATCAATTCATGAAAATCATACTCTCACAGATACTTTTACCTCAAACCAAAATAAATTCCACGCCATGTATATATGGTCCATAAAAATAATGATTTTTTTTTTTAAATACGTCAGATGTACCGTGTCAGCTATATAACAAGCATATGATGTTATGATATGTGTGCACTTATTTTAAAAAATCATCATACAAGTGGTGGTTATATTAAATTTAATTACATATATCATGCATGCGTTAATTGGTTGTAATACATTAGAAGTATTTTAGAATTTCTCAAAGTAATGATAGACTCACAATTTGATTTACAAATTTTGTGAGCCTAACATTACTTGATTTAGAATGAGTTAAAACATGATTTAACATGAATAAAATTTCAATAAACTTCTATATCTCTCTGTCTCTTTTGGATATTCCTCAAAATCTTGATTATTTACTAAAAAGTAGCTCAAGACATAAAATAAAATATTAGTGCTTTTTTATTTTATTTTTCTTTCCTATTTCAATTTGCGTATCTGAATCGAGATTTAATGGATGAGCAGTTTGGCATCAATAAAAAAGAAAAATGGAGATTACGGAAAACAAATCAACGAAATTAGTGCTGGTGCATAAATTCTTCATGGTGAAAGAAAAATGGAGAGAAATTAAAGGCATCATGGGCATGAGCGGCCGGATAATTAATAAATGATGAAGCATAAGCAAGAACGTGAGGCAAACTGGCAAAGGAATCGCTTTCACACCGAAGTTAGGCGGATTGACTTTCAAACGTAGGAGACAGGAACCACACCATGCACGTGACTATATGTTAAATATCTATCGTCATTCATTGAAATGAGAAGACTGGGGGAATAAGAGAAAACAAAAATAACAATTTAATTATATAGAGCAATAAACAAAATTCTTATTTTTCCCTATGTATATAGGGAAATGAAAATTTAATTATACTTAATATTTATTAATGAGCAGGACTTATACTCGCAATAGAACTATTTAAATAAAATTTGACAATAGTTTTTTCACTTGTATTTTTCTTCTCATTATATAATTGATGAATTTCAAAGTGTATTTATAGGTATTAAAATAATAATAAACAGGCGTTCCATAGTTTCATCATACTGTAAGATCTAAACTTTTCTCCATATTTACAGATCCCAAAACACACACTCCCATTCAATTTTTTTCTCCACTAGTTAGGAGACACTTTTTTTTAATTAAAAAAAAAACCAAAAGAAATTTGTAAAAGAGTGGAGCTATTGGCACCCCTACATTATTCTTATAAAACCCCACTTTAAATAAAATTACAATTAAGGACAATTGAAAATTAAACACATATAGATTTTTTTTTCCAACAAATTACTTAATTCATAATCAATCCTTTAAAAAAAAAAAAATTCTATATGTTACTTCCTATCTAAGTAAAATAAGTTGTAGAAATTTATGCTTGGCTTTCTCTTTTTCCTTGAATTTTTCTACCTGGCTACCACTGGCTCACCATTCTTTCTAATTCGATAAAGAACAAGGTCATTGGATCGAAGGTTTTGTGGCAATAGTGAAGGATTTAGAGAGTATTCATGCATAATCCAGCAACCATTATGTGGAGACTTGTCCTTCTCATATTGAAACCTCTTCTTGGAATCAATTTTCTTTCTAGAGTTGCGGGACACAACCGCCTTGCCGGCATCTTCTCCTTGCCATGTTCTAGTACCGACTCTGCTATCAATCATGGAACCGTTAACACTCTTCTTCTTCAAGCGAGTGAAAAAGTAAAGATCTTCACCATCTTCTAAATCGAGTCCTCCGAATTGCTTCCAAATCTGCCACGGTTCCTTGGAACCGTAGAGATTTTCAGTTCTCAAAATTTTAAAACTTAAAATTACTTTGAAATTATTATTTGAAATATGTGTTATTCCAGACAATAATTAATACTAAAAAACTTATCACCCCTATAACTTTTTTTTTTTTGTGTGTGTATGGTAATACTAAAATTGGAAATAATTAAAAAAAACACAATAATAGAAAAGTGTATCTAAAAAAATGGCTATTTTTAAAAATAAAATGAATATAGCTAAAAAAAGGGGTTTTATAAGGAGATCAGAGGGGTGCCAAAAAAAACACGTGTGCCATTCGAATAGAACAGGCCCAAAGTATTGGACAATAAAGATAGGCTCATTGATCGAAAAGGGCCAAAATGACCCAATACTTGTTTGATCTTCTTCAGTTTAAGCCTCCGTGCTAAAACCCTACTTTCGTGAGAGCTAAAACCCCATCAAAGCCCTTCGCCTTTTTACTCTTCTAAGTTATTGTCGAAGCCATCCCCTGCTGTTTGAGTGCACAGCATACAAATTCATGTATCGAATAGCTTCAAAACTAGCCTCTTCAATCAGGTACTTAATTGTGCCTTTTTTTTTTTGAAATGTTACGTTAAACTCTATATGTTACTTCCTATCTAAGTAAAATAAGTTGTAGAAATTTATGGTTGGCTTTCTCTTTTTCCTTGAATTTTTCTACCTGGCTACCGCTGGCTCACCATTCTTTCTAATTCGATAAAGAACAAGGTCATTGGATCGAAGGTTTTGTGGCAATAGTGAAGGATTTAGAGAGTATTCATGCATAATCCAGCAACCATTATGTGGAGACTTGTCCTTCTCATATTGAAACCTCTTCTTGGAACCAATTTTCTTACTAGAGTTGTGGGACACAACCGCCTTGCCCGCATCTTCTCCTTGCCACGTACTAGTACTGACTCTGCGATCAATCCTGGAACCGTTAACACCCTTCTTCTTCAAGCGAGTGAAAAAGTAAAGATCTTCACCATCTTCTAAATCGAGTCCTCCGAATTGCCTACTAATTTGCCACGATTCATTGGAACCGTAGATATTTTCAGTTCTCACGAAATCATCAAGAAAAAGGGCTAGAGTTCCAGAAATCTTGTTGAATAATCTATTGTTCTCTTTTGATTTTTGATTGATTAAATATTTTTATACTTTAAAATTACTTTGAAATTATAATTTAAAATATGTGTTATTTCAGCCAATAATTAATACTAAAAAACTTATCACCCATATAATTTTTTATTTTGTGTGTAGGGTAATACTAAAATTGAAAATAATTAAAAAAAACACAATAATAGAAAAGTGTATCTAAAAAAAAGAGTATTTTTAGAAATAAAATGAATATAGCTAAAAAAGAAATTTTATGAGGCGACAGGGGTGCCAATAAAAAACTTGTGGCATTCGAATAGAACAGGCCCAAAGTATTGGACAATAAAGATAGGCTCATTGATCGAAAAGGGCCAAAATGACCCAACACTTTTTTGATCTTCTTCAGTTGAAACCTCCGTGCTAAAACCCTACTTTCATGAGAGCTAAAACCCCATCAAAGCCCTTCCCCTCTTTACTCTTCTAAGTAATTTTCGAAGCCATCCCCTGCTGTTTTGAGTGCACAGCATACAAATTCATGTATCGAATAGCTTCAAAACTAGCCTCTTCAATCAGGTACTTAATTGTGCCTTTTTTTTTTAAATGTTACGTTAAACTCTTTTGTGTTACTCGCTAATGGTTCTTTTTTTTTTTTGGTTGAATATTTTACAGTTCCCCTGCTGCAAAGAAAGGGGTAAGAACTTATTTTTGTCAAAATTTTGGACTTTGTTGGCTTCTTTGCTCGGTTGTTGAAAAAATATAGGATAAGAGAGGAAAAACAAGTAAAATGGGATGGATTTGAGTCCTCATAACTAAATGATCTGGGTTCTTTTTGTACGATGTGAAAAGGCAGGGACTTTGTGTCAAACAATGAGTTATGTGGGTTGGATTTATTTAGTTTTGTGGGGTGAATCCAGATAGAACCTTTTTCTTCTAACTTTTGTTTGACATTTTAGTTTTCTTGGTTGATGATTTGAATGGGACAGGTGTATGGTAGGGTTTTATGCAATAGGAACTATGTGGCGAAGGATATCAATTTTGGAGTTGGTGCACGAGCTGCCATGTTACAAGGTGTATCCGAGGTGGCAGAAGCTGTAAAAGTTACCATGGGACCAAAGGTGCTCGATTGATGTCCTTGACTTTACATTTTTGTTTTCAGCTTGAATTTTTCTGATGAATGTACTTGCACGAGAATGATGAAACTTAATATTAACGGATTGAGAGTTGTTAGATTTTCTTGTTGCTCTCTTTTCGAGTCTCTTTTTTTTTTTTCCTTCTAGTTAGAAACAAGACATTGCCAGAATATCTTCTCAGTCATTGTTTTGGTTTCTCATTCAGGGTCGCAATGTGATTATTGAGAAAAGTGTTGGAAATCCCAAGGTCACAAAGGATGGTGTTACTGTTGCCAGCAGCATAGAATTCAGGGACAAGGCAAAAGATGTTGGTGCAAACCTTGTAAAGCAGGTTGCCGGTGCTACTAATAAAGCTGCGGGAGATGGTAAGCTCTTCTAATTGTTTCTTGACTTTATGTGAAAGCACAGTGTGGTTGGTTATTGAGTTTGTATCATGCTAGGGTTGAGGTAAACTCTTTCTGGATGACATAGAAGTTTTGAAAAGGAGTTTATAATATATATGTCAATTCTTATTTTTGAAATATTAAAAGTGTTTAGATGACTCTGATTATTACCCCAAAGCCTAGTATGTGATAATATGCAGTGGCTTCTTAGCGTACCAGTTTCACTGATTTGTGCCAACAATTCCTTAATGCCTACTGTTAAGCCTTCAAAGCAGACTTAATGTTTCTGAGATATCATTTCTTTCTCATTGTGTGAGGAGTTCTTATTGCTGGAGATGTTCTTCTAATCTCTTTTGCAGGTACAACTTGCGCAACTGTTCTGACTCAGGCCATTCTCACAGAAGGCTGTAAATCTGTAGCTGCTGGTCTAAATGTGATGGATTTGCGCAGTGGTATTAAGATGGCGATCGATGCAGTCATATCTGATTTAAAAAGCAGAGCACAAATGATTAGTACACCGGAAGAAATTACACAGGTGGTGAAGCTTCTTGGAGGATCTAGTTTTCCTGTTTGATGTGTGAAGTAGGGAGGGTTAAGATACAATTTTTCAAAATTCTCATGCTAGTCCGAAGTAGGAGACGGTTCTACTGTTTATTTTACTGAAGTTGAATGAAACTGCTTCCCATAAGTTCAGTTCAAGTTTATACCCTGGTTGTGAGCCTATTTTCTTGTGCTATGTTTTGTTTGGATTTCAATATCAAGATGCAGCAAATGCAGGAGCAGCTAGTTTGAAACTGTGCTAAAGACTTTATCAACCTTGATAAAGTGTCAAATGGAGCCTAGATCAAGAGTCATCAGCATTACTACTTCTAAGTTTCACAAACATTGTCAATTAAACTTGCTTGATTTAAATTCACTTCTACTTTGTATGCATCATTTATTCTTGTTTTAGTGTTTGTCAACTGCAACTGAAATATACCAATTATGTAAAAAATAGGTGGCGACTATCTCTGCAAATGGTGAACGGGAGATTGGGGAACTGCTAGCAAGAGCAATGGAGAAAGTTGGAAAGGAAGGAGTCATTACTGTTGTTGTAGGAACATTTATCCCTTTCATATGATGACATTTGAAGTTTAACAGTTTGCTCTAGCTTATGTATTATTGGAAAATTTTGTAGGATGGAAATACTATGGTTAATGAGCTGGAAGTTGTTGGAGGAATGAAGCTAGCAAGAGGTTACATTTCTCCTTATTTTGTTACAGATCCCAAGACACAGAAGTGTGTAAGTTCAGATCTGTTTCATTCCAGAAAACCTTTCCTTCAAAAGATAAATGTTTAAAAGTACATAGTGTTTCCACTATTAATATGTGCTGATAATTTCTTTTAGCCTTTTTTTTTTTTTGGCTGTTTCACAAGCTTGAAAGATTTCTCTACTCATATACAACTGCCCTTGCATTAGAGAAAAATCTCTTAATATTAAAAGTTGTCCTTTGCATGTTGCAGGAACTTGAAAATCCTCTGATCCTCATTTATGACAAGAAAATTTCAGACATGAACTCACTTGTGGGATTACTGGAGCTAGCTGTAGAGGTAATTAGCTTTTCTTTTATGATTCTTTCTTGCAAATGAAAAGTTAATCATATGGAGGACCACAGAAATTCTCATTCTTTTCTTCTCTTGCTGTTTGACTACAAACAGAAAAATAGAGCACTTCTTATTGTGGCCGAGGATGTGGAAAGGGATGCACTAGCTATGCTCATCCTCAACAAGCACCGTGCTGGTGTTAAGGTGATCGTCCGGCCTTTATTTATATATTTATACAACATGAGATGGTGCGTAGTATTGCTTTTTGCAAATGTGAAAAGAGCGAAATTGAAATGCTGTTGAGATGTTACTGTCTACTACACTATCTCATACATAAGTACTAGGACATCACCTTATTATGATTTTCAAAAGAATATGCATCAATCCACATGCCATTAGTATCAATGTGTTAAAGTGCGTATTGAATACCAAACTCGTGTTACAAGCCTCTGCGAGCATTGGTAATTTGATATATACCAAATCAGGGTCCAGAGATGATTGTTGAGTAATTCTAACCTCTGTCACTTATGTGTGAAATAGGCACATTTAAAGTTGGGTTGTTAGTAACAACATAAAACATGCAATAATTATACAATCTAAAAGCATAGGAGCTTAGTGGAACCAAACACATAATTTCAATGTAAAATATCTGGCAGTTTAGATGGTATTATTTTGATGCAGGTCTATCCTTACCTAGATGTGTATAAACTAGGCAGTTAATATTTACTTCAAAAAACTGTCAACTTTCATCAATATTTAATTAATTAAAATGTAGACTGGGATGAACAAGTTGATTGTGCCTTTGTATTATCATTTATATAATAGTCAGTTATTTTAGTAACAGAATATCTTGACATAAATCATGCATATTCTGGCATGGATCTTTTCCTTTTTACCAATAAATTTTTTGATTTTAGGTTTGTGCTATAAAAGCTCCTGGTTTTGGGGATAACAGACAAGCAAATCTAGATGATCTTGCCATTCTTACTGGTGGAGAGGTGATAAGATCTTCCAAATCTTTACCTTTCAGCTTCGCCTTCCCCTGCCTCTGGTGATGCTCACAATAGTATTACTAACTATTTATTGTATAGGTTATCTCTGAAGATCGTGGTCGAACTCTTGATAAGGTCAAAGAAGAAATGCTGGGCACTGCAAAAAAGGTTTGTAATAAGCTGACAGTGAGCTTTACAAGCTTCTCGTAACATAACTGACATGATTTATCACAGGTCACTGTCTCTGTTGATGATACAATTGTTCTGCATGGCGGTGGGGATAAGAAGTTGATCGAAGAAAGATGTGAGGAGGTCTGTCAGTAGTTTATTAATCTTTCTGTCATATTTTTCATTTTGAAGCATAACTATTAGAATATCCATTTGTCAGTTTCTCACATTTGCTTTTTCTCATTGTCCCTAAAAGTCTAAAACCCTGCAATCATGACTGGTCACCCACTGTCACTCAAGTGTGGCTGCCTATCACAATTTGCTGGTTTTGAATGGTCATCTGTGGGAATTCCAGTTGCAGCATCTTGCTTAAACAGGATAAAAATTGTGAAAATTGCTTTGATTTTACAATTTCAAAAATGGAAATCATATTCTCAGTGAGATAAGGATTGTAAAACTCTAACAAGAGCTGTTACACTCGTTCTTATGTTGTAACAACTTACGTGTCTCTTAAGTTAGCTCTTGAGATGTTGAATACCAAGTATAAATGTTTCTCAGAAACTCCCTATGCTATGCATGTCAGTTTTGGAATCCCTTGTTGTACATCCCAAATCCAAACATCGGTCAATGGAATTCGAGGCCATAAAATATTTAATTTATGAGTCCGTTTTATATACATATACCCAAAAGAAAATGGCAACATGTGATGAATGATACTCTGATTGTTTGACAGTTGAGAACTGCAATGGGGAAGAGTGCTGCCACCTTTGACAGGGAGAAAGCACAGGAAAGACTTTCAAAGCTTACTGGTGGTGTTGCTGTTTTTAAGGTAAGCCATATTTATCTTTCTATATTGCAATGCCATGTATCTTACGTACAAACTAGTTATTTTCTCGCAGGTTGGAGGGGCGAGCGAGGTAGAAGTTGGAGAAAGAAAAGATAGGGTCACAGATGCTTTAAATGCCACAAGAGCAGCTGTTGAAGAGGGTATTGTACCTGGTAAGTTGAATTATTTTCTCATCTATGCGTATATGTCTACGCATTGAAATGCTGTTTTTATGTACTAAGTAAATATGGTTGCTTTTAGGGGGTGGTGTTGCACTCTTATATGCTACAAAGGCACTTGAGAACCTTAAAACTGAGAATGAAGACCAGAGAAGAGGCATCCACATAATTCAGAATGCTCTTAAGGTGTTTTTTTTTTCTCCCTTCTTTTGGCCAACATATTTCATGGTTTAATAACAGATCCATGTTGACTGATGGTATTATTGGTTAATACAGGCACCTACTTTGACAATAGCATCTAACGCTGGTTTTGATGGTTCCACAATTATCGGCAAATTATTGGAACAAGATGATGTTAATTTTGGTTTCGATGCAGCTAAAGGTTCGTTCCTTTAATGTTTCAATGTACAAAGTAACACTATCACTTCAGTTCTGTTTGTTCTCAAATTCCTCATGAATTTATAATGAAATTTGCTTCAACTAGTCTTGGCTCTCTCTCTCATATGATACTCATTGATTTCCTCATGATCATGTTAGTGCATCATCTGCTTATAGCTAAATGCTTTATCGGTCACTCAAGAAGTGTGTGCTGCATTTGCCAAAATAGGTGAATATGTTGATATGGTGAAGGCCGGAATTATCGACCCTCTAAAAGTTGTCAGAACCGCCTTAGCAGATGCGGCCAGGTGATTGACAATCCCTTGTATCATATAACCGTGCATATGAACAACATAATTTTGCATGCTAAGCTTGACCCCTGTCATTTTGAAATGCAGTGTTTCATTGCTGTTCACAACTACTGAAGCAACTGTCCTGGTGAATTCTGATGATAAAAACAAGCCTCCAAGTCGTGTGCCGAACATGGACGGCTTGGGCTATTAACTTACAAATGACTCCAGTGCCACCAAATCGTATGATTTAACATTACTGAGCCATTCTTCCTCGGATACACCAAGTACAAAAAATTTAGTGTAGTTAGGAAACATGACATGTACAATTTGAAATTCTCATATGCTATATTTTTGCAGACAAAAACCTTATATTTTGCCAGCAAATCGATATGAAAAATGATATTTTGGAAGTCTGAACTATGCCGATGCATTGGCTCTGAGGTTTAGTTGCAGAAATGCAAATATTTGAAGCTTGATGCATTCGGGATGAAGGTGGATGAGAGGAGAGAGAAAGCGTGCATGAATGATAAAAAGTAGAAAGACTAATGTCATTTAATTTATTAAATCCTCACCGTTGAAATTTATAGTTGCAGTTGCACTAACATGAAAATAAATCTTATATAGCTGTGTTGTAACTAATTTGTCAGACTCCAAGCTTCAAATTCTTGGCATAAAAGTCAAACTCAATAATGGGTCAGATTGCGATTGCCAATTAAATAATCTGCTTCTGTTGTGTAAAAGAAATAAGTAAATAAGTAGTTGATTAAAAAGCAGTTTGATATTTAATAAATTATTTTGTTGCAGTTGCGGTGAGTTTGAAAAGCAATATATATATATTTGGTAAATTTTATTATAAATATATTGTTCTATTATATAATGACCAAAATAAATATAAGTTTAAATTATTTTTTATTTTTTGGAGTATATTTAATGATATTTAGACATACTTTTTTTCTTTTTAAGAAACGTAAAATTACATAAAGTGAAAAAAGAACTCGATAAATTATATATATATAATATGATAAAAATTCATACTAATACATACCTCAAATAAAATAAAAAAATAATATACATTACATTCATATTAAACTTGATACAATAAACACCATAACTATAGAAAAGATTAGAAATAGATTGAACATTAAAAATCATGGGTATGAAATTAATTTCAAAAGTTATGGTAAATTTTCATGTGAAATTGTTCAAAGTTCAAAAAAATTTACACAATTATATGCAGACCTATTTTTATCCTATAATAGAAAATAAAATAAAAATAAAAAATATACATAAACTCACTAGATCAAAACTTTGATACTAGAGATAATATATAGTATTTGTGGTGATAATTTGATTGTGGTGGTAATATAATATCTAATGGCTTGGTATTATGGTGTATGGGAAAATAAGATAATTATTTTTTAAAATATTAAGATTATAATATGATTTTTCAAAAGGTAAGACAGCTTATTTAATAAGCTGCTTATGAAAATCAACTCTCTACCTACTTTTAAAAGCTGCTATCACAATGTAGAAAATGATAAAATAAGCAATTTTAATAAAATTTACCAAACACTATTTTTGTTACAAATTATAAAATAAACAGTTTATTGAGTTTCAACATCAATCCCAAACGGGACCAATGTATATCGTATTTTTATAAGATGAGATAATTAAATACGATTATTAAGCGGGGTTAGCACTGTGATATGCATAGTATTTTTTCCTATATATCCATTTTAAATACACACACACACATATGGAGAGCGAGAGAATAAGAGAAATTTATATAATTCAGGTTTTTTAACTTACGTCCAATATTGAAAATGGGTAGAAATGAAAATTTTCACTAATGATGAATGAAATTAGTTACAAAAAAAAAAAGAAAAATTTAAAACACTTCCTAAACTCAAATCCCAATTTATCGACGAAGTAAATAACAAAGATTACCTTACAGTTCTCAAGCTATATATATATATATAATATGTTACTTAACTTGTAGTCTGTTTGGAATTAAGGTGTTGTAACTTTTAAACTACAACTGCTGTATAAAAAAAATATAATTATGAAATAAAAATTAATATTATATAGTAAATATATTTTTTTAATAATAAATTTGATAAAATTATTAAAAATATAGTAAAATTTTCATCAAATAAATAAAAAATCACATTAAGATAATTTTCAAGGTACAACAATTAGTGTTTATCAAATATTTTATTACTGTAACTTTTAAGTTACATCTATCCAATTTTAATTTCAAACGTATCCTTATTCTGCTAGCTTCAAAGCATTTTTCATAGGTACGTGTATCATGAAATGTTTAATTAGTATGCTTTAAATTAAAACAAGACTATGTCCACATCTAGTGCATAATATCAAAATCATATCAGAAACATGACCTTTATGAATGTCTAAAATGAACCTGGAAACTGGAACGTCATGTTACCCCAATTCATCAATTTGTTGACAACAGGATAAGCTTGAGCAGACAAGAAGTACGAATATTGATTGATGATTGATGTTTGAAGACAAGCCAATCTTTCCATTCCACTTGGCGTGCAACTTAATCTAATTCTATCCCAAGTGCGGGTTACTAGTAAATGCCTCAAGTTGATTTACTCTCCGATTCTTAGTAAGAATTTTAAGTGGTTGGTCTTTTGACCTACGCTATCCTATTTTCCGTTTCAACTTTAAAGAGGCAAGTCCACTGTTGCTTTTCCCCCGCAACTTGGGTCAATTTCTCCTCTTCGTTAGTTGGCTCGAGCTGCTAGGTGTTTTTTTTTTTTTTTTTTTTTTTTTTATAGTAATATTGTAAGTGACAATAGAGTAGGTTGTTCACAGATTGAATTTTATAGATTGAATAACAATTCATATCATATTCATAATTTTATGTCTTATAAATTTTTAATTTAATTTAATTCAATTCATGAATTAGTAAAATTTAATTCAAATTTAATTCATATAGTTGCAGATTGAATGCAGATTTGACTCAATTTATATCTAATCTACTATTTTACAGATTGAATTAAAAATTTGTAATTCTATCAAATCTACAAATTAACTAAAAAAATATGAAAATAATTTTATTATCGATCAAATTCAAAATTAAATAAAATTTAAATAAAAATAGAATAATACATTCAAATTTCAAACAAATGAAAAGAAAAAAAAATCTCAGTTGTTTATATCAATCCATGAAAAATAACTAATATTATGAATTTAAATCTATACAAAAGCTTGGATGATTTGTCAAAATGTTCACCTCCAATTTGTATTTTGTATTTTAACCTAAACAAAATAGGTATAATTGAAAAAAAAAACAAATATAAATATTTTATTTAATAACAATAATTAATAAATATTTACCCTTACTTACTATCCCATCAAATGTTATCAAGATTTGTCAAATACACTCTTGTCAGCTCCCAAATTCTCGTTCTCTTTAAGACAAAAGAAAAATGTCAATTTAAAAAAATAGAATAACAATATAAACTCAAATAATAATCAATTACTATAATTAAAGTTAAGATGTTACATTCATCCGTCTTAATATGTTCGATCTCATCTATTGCTTCATCAAGGTTTTATTGTTTAAGAAGCTATGTTTGTTTGTTTAATTATTTTAATTTTGCTTTATTAACAAAAAAGATATAATATAGTGTTAATATAAGTACATTTTAACTTATTTTTTTTATTAGTAAGTAGTAATGCCACATTTATAATTTTTTTAATTGAAAAAAATATTTTTTCTTTGAGAATTTGTAGATTTTTGCAGACTTAAAGAAATAAATTCATTTTTAATTCGTTGACTGCAAATTTTCAAATTTTCAATTTAATTCAACTCAATCCATCAATCTACATATCGGATTTTTATAAATTAGAGAATTGAGCGGATTGGATTGAATTTTGACACCCTATGATAGAATTATAAATTTTTATACAAATTGAGGTGATGTATTTTACACTCTATGAAATATATAAAATAATAAAAATAAATCATATGAGTTAGGAGGTATTTATCTAACTAATTTAATCATGCCACTTCACTTTGTAACTCTATCACTATTCAATATGGCAAGTACGTGCTTGTTGTTTTACCATATAAATTTTTTAGTATTTTTAAATTTATTGATCACGGTTGATTTTTCTATACACTTATTTGACAAATAATTGTTTTTGATCTAAACCTAATTCAATATTACTTTAATTTTCTCAATTGTGGACATCTTACATCCATATTTTATCTAATCTTAATAGAAAGAGTAGTGTTATTCTCTTATTAATTATTTGATAAAATTTGAATTTCCCATATAAAAGTTAAAAGGTTGAATTTTATATTAAAGCACAATTTTGATATATAATAAATCAATAATAATAATACAGTAAAGAGAACACAACTATCCAAAACCGTTAATTCTGTTAGATTTGCCGTTCCCATGCGGCATTCACTTCTTCATCAACCTCATCAATTCTCCCCATCAAATCCCAGCCGTCCATTCTCTATTATCACCTACAACAATTCCCTTCTTGATTGCTTTGACCATCTCCTTCAACAATGCAAAACAATTCACCAACTCAAACAAGTTCACAATCAACTCATTGTCACTGGCGCCAATGCTTCCGCTTTCTTGGCGGCTCGAGTTTTATCAATATATGCTCGCTTTGGGCGTCTTTTTGACGCCCGAAATGTTTTTGAAACGACCCCATTTGATTGTAAATCGAGTTCTTTGTTGTGGAATTCTATCGTGAGAGCTAATGTTTCAAATGGATTGTATGAAAATGCACTTAAACTGTATGTTAAAATGCGGAAACTAGGAGTTTTGGGTGATGGGTTTACTTTCCCTTTGGTTATAAGGGCGGCGTGTAAGTTTATGGGTAGTTTTCGATTTCGTTTTAGTTTTGGCCAGATTGTTCATAATCATGTTTTGCAAATGGGTTTTCAAGGTAATGTTCATATAGTGAATGAATTGATTGGAATGTATGCAAAGATGGGACAAATGAGTGATTCGTTTAAACTGTTTGATAAACTACCTGTGAAAAGTTATATTTCATGGAATATGATGTTTTCGGGTTTTGCATTGAACTTTGATTGTGATGGTGCTCTTGAGTTGTTTAAAAGAATGGAACTTGAGGGCTTGGAGCCAAACTTTGTGACATGGACTTCATTACTGTCAAGCCATGCTCGATGTGGGAGGCTTGAAGAAACTATGGATTTATTTGATATGATGAGGAAGAGAGGCATTGAAGTTGGCGCAGAAGCAATTGCTGTGGTGTTATCTGTTTGTGCTGATTTAGCTGCTGATCATATGGGTAAGGTGATTCATGGGTTTGTTATTAAAGGTGGGTTTGAAGATTACGTGTTTGTGAAGAATGCACTTATATGTGTGTATGGGAAGCATGGAGATGTAAAAGAGGCTCAGAATTTGTTTTCTGAAATAGAAGAAAAGAATATTGTTAGTTGGAATGCATTGATTACATCATATGCAGAGGCTGGTTTATGTGATGTGGCTGTTGAAGTATTTTCACAGTTGGAAAAATTAGATGGTGGTTCAATGGAGAGACCTAATGTGATAAGCTGGAGTGCTGTATTTGGTGCTTTTGCATCCAATGGGCGAGGGGAAGAGGCTTTGGATCTTTTTCGTAAAATGCAGCTTGCCAAAGTCGTGGCCAATTCTGTGACAATTTCAGGTTTGCTATCAGTTTGTGCTGAGTCAGCAGCACTGAATATTGGTAGGGAAATCCATGGCCACGTAGTTAGAGTCTCGATGAATAAAAACATTCTAGTGCAAAATGGCTTGCTTAACATGTACATGAAGTGTGGATGTCTTGAGGAAGGACATTTAGTATTTGAGCAGATTGAAAAAAAGGATTTGATCACATGGAACTCAATGATTTCAGGGTATGGGATGAATGGACTTGGTGAAAATGCTCTTGCGACCTTTGAGGAGATGATTGAAGCTGGATTTAAGCCAGACGGAGTCGCCTTTGTTGCTGTTCTTTCTGCTTGTAGTCATGCAGGGCTTGTCAATGAGGGTCGTAGGATTTTTGATATGATGGTCAGAGAATTTAGGATAGAACCCCAGATGGAGCACTATGCTTGCATGGTCGATCTTCTTGGTCGTGCTGGATTGTTGCAAGAGGCAAGTGACATTGTGAAAAATATGCCAATGGAACCCAATGCTTATGTTTGGGGAACTCTTTTGAACTCTTGCCGGATGCACAAAAATACAGATGTTGCAGAAGCAATGGCCTCTCAAATTTTTGGTCTTATCACAGAGACAACAGGGAGCTACATGTTGCTGTCGAATATTTATGCTGCAAGTGGGAGGTGGGAGGATGCAGCGAAAGTGAGAATCTCAGCTAAAACTAAGGGTTTAAAGAAAGTTGCTGGCCAGAGTTGGATAGAGGTCAAGAGGAAAATTCATATGTTCTCATCAGGAAACAGTCTGCAGTCGGATTTGAAAAATGTTTGCGAAGTTCTCGAGGAATTGGCTCTTCAAATGGAGAACAAAGGCTGTGTACCTGATAATGATATCATTCTATGGGAGATGATGGGAAAGAAGAATGGTAGGAATTGAATTTTTCTGATCGAGCATTTTTAGAATCCAAAAATTCCACAATATATCATTGAAAAAGAATCAATAATATCAAAAAAGTTAAAAAAAAAAAAATGAGATCATACATCATCAATTAGAATGCACCAAGTTGATCAACAACTTTACATTGACAAGAGAACCCAACTCTTGATCTCCAACATACCATTTTCCTGTCATTTATCAACTAGCAAATCTATGATGATATAAGCAACTGTGTTGAAGGCACAAACCTTCTTTCAACTAGGTCTTGTTCTTGCTCAAACTTGACATCGGGTCTTTCATATGGAATCTCAACAAGCTGCTGCTGGGAGGGCTTCACATCTTCGACGGTAGTGGTAGTACTGCTTTGATCATTATTATTAAGAAAATCTTGCTTAACGTTCAAGGTAGACACAATAGCCGGATCCTGCAGTGCCCATGCATTCACATCAGCTTCTTGCAAATTATGATTCTGAACATTCACGTCAACATTAACGTATTCTTCTTGATCTTCTTGTTGGGTTTGCATATATTGAAAATTCTGCATGGAGTTAAACGTATTCAAAGGATCCGCGCTGACAATATCAAAAGTAAGCACAGAATCGTCGGTTTCAGGAATCTGAAGCTGGGCCTGCGCTTGTTGCTGAGCCTGCGCTCGACAAATGGCCAGCTGATGAAGAACAAGCTCAAGCTCGGCCTTGTTGTATTCAATCTGTCGTTGAAGCTCTTTAATGATGCGGTAACAGCCACCAACAGGGTCATTAGCTCTGACATCAGATTGGAAAATGATAGTCCTCATGGCCTCGTCCTTCTCAGGGGGCTCAAGGTGTTTGATAATTTTTGTAATGTTACTGACACCAAACAATTTATGAGCGTTGAGGAATTGGCGTTGGCGATCATGAGGGAAATAAGGGGCGAGAATGCAGTCAGGAGCGCACTTCCTGCGTTGGTATTTACATGCAGCACAAGCTTGGGTTGTGCCATTGCTACCAATTCTCGGAATACTAGCATTGGTATTATACTTGGCGTTATTGCTCATTATTTGTTTTTGCTTTGTTTTGTACGTTGAAAGAATATTGAGAGATTTCGGCTGCGGTGCCGGGGGAAATGGCTTGGAGTTTGTTTGATGAGGTTAATTAATTGGTTTGTTTGTTTGTTGGTGGAGATGAAAAGTAATGAGAGATGAAGAGAAATAAGGGGAATGGTATATTTGATTGTTCGTTGTTATTGATAGAGATGGATCTTTAACAGATTTTAGTTGTAAATATAAATTTTTTTCACTTGGTATTTTTAAATTACTGTTCGATTAGGTGTATTTACTCTATAAATCTTCCTAAGCTGAGAATAGAAAATTGCCATTCTGTTATCTACTTAACTTTTAGCCCCCTGAAAATCTTTAAAATGGGTTCAGTGAAACGCAGCCATTGGAGCCATCTCATCAAGAGTAAAAATAATTATCTATCTTCTATGTTACATGACTGACAAAAAGCCTCGATTTAGAATAACGGTAATGCTGCTTTCATTGTCACATCTAGAAGCATTCTAGGTGAAAGACAATTGCACGGACAAAGGTAAAATTCCCGGTGATTGGCCCAAAACTATGTCTCCACGCACACGCATCTGGGCAAACGATAAATAATCATTTAAGCTTTATTGTTTGATTTATGAGTAATGATACAGCTACAAACTCTTGTACAAACTTATTTTGCTACAAATTCTTGTACAAACTTATTTTGTACAAACTGATGTGGCATGATAAGATTGGTTAAATTAAATATCACTTGGCCCACATGATTTGTTTTTATTAATTTATATTTTCATTCAACCAATGAATTAATGCCACGTCAGTTTGTACAAAATAAGTTTGTACAAGAGTTTGTGGCTGTATCATTACTCTTGATTTATTAAGTTCTTTATTTTGCTTTTTCGTTGCATGTGAAATTCAGTATATGGAGGAAAATGTTATAAACCAATTTCTGTATCAAATATCTAATGCTTTGAACAAATAGCAGATATTATGTGAAGGATCAAGGTAACAAATATCTTGCAGAAATAGGGGCCGCAAGGCCATTTCAATACCCAAAATGTTATACACTTTAATGGCGAAAGAAGGAAAACAGGATTACAATTTACTCAGTGAAGTGACAACTACAGATCGCAATCTTAGGGTGCAATCACAAAAATCAGTGTCTTTCACTTTGAACTTGGTGTTAAGCATGCAACTGCAACTGAACCTGAAATTAAGAAGGCAAATTGATGATCAAAAACTGATTCAAGCTAACTCAAATTTAATCATGTGCATGATGATGATCAGAACAAAAAGTGTTTAGCACCACGCAAGAAAATAAAGGTCAGATAAATATACACTGATGAAAACACTAATAGCAAACTTACTAGTCATGATTGGCATAAGTTTCCTATAGTCCAACATAAAGATAATGTTGACCGAGGCATTAGTTAAATTCTAATATTTAGCTTATACTTTCAGGAAGGGACGGGGTGGCAACCAATTGGCCAAGAGGTTCACTTGTAAAAGGGAGTTGTTAAAGCCAAGCACAGATATCAATAGTAGTTGAAGTTTCACTTATAATTTTCTCGTGTACAAATAAAAAAGGTTGATCATAAGAAGGTTGAACATCATAAGGAACTGTTTCATGACAGAAACAAGAATTGGTGGTCTGGGAAATAGCAATTCGTGGAGAATTATATGCAACTAAAAGAAGTTCCAATCCTAATACTAGTGGTCAACTTTAAGAATCCTATTTTGCCTATTGCTTTGTTTCCAACTCCATCTCATAGCCTCCACCAATTACTTGCATCCACATTCGGTATTTCATTTGGGTATGTTGCTCTAAATTCAATCACAACAAAAGTCCATTTCTCCCCCTAATAGGTTGTGGAGTTCCACCACGATGAAAATACAATTCTTAACTTCTTTTTCAATCAAACTAAAAGTTGACATGGATATTCTCACCTCAAGTTGATATGTGGACAAGCAATTATGGTTCATACTCGATAAGCTCTTCCACAGAGTTCATATATTTGTCAATCAGTTCCCTGGCATTCAATAACAAAACAATTCATGTGCCATGCAAATATAGCAATTTTTATTGAAAACAAAATACTCTTAACATAAGCATTACAGACTTCCGTTGATTTAGCAGTTGCTCACTTTCTTCCAGCTTTCGTCTCTGCCCCTCAACCGTCTATATCCGATATGCAAAAGTTATCAAATCATAAGAAGAAACTTTAACGAACAAAAGTACTAATTACATCACAATGCAAACAAATGAACATAACAAAAGCAAAAAGAGGAAAAAGAAAAATTTCAATCCCCCACAGCTTCCCTATTTGATACTTCCGTCTCTACATATCTATCCACACGGTTAGTCTATTTGACCTACAAATCCAATCATTAGGTGGTGTCTCTGGAAACCCTTTCTATCATTGCAATATAAAAAATTATGCATATTCTTGCAATTTAATCAACTACACACGTCAAAAGTACTCAAGCTAAACATTATGCATAATGCCTCAAATCTTAATGCATCATAAATAAATCAAAATTAATCCAAATTAGCAACTCTGATAACAACTGATGCACTGATCATGAAACGAAATTGCCCAACTCATTTATTAAAAAGAAAAATAAAATGGCGGAGGTAGATAGATATTACCATAGCCTTCGTATCGAGTGATTCTGATATTGAACTTAACAGCTGCTGACACTTCTCAAAGTGGTTGTTTAGTTCATTAACCTTCCAAAAACAAGAGAAGGTACAAAATGAGAAAACAAATCACCAAAAATGGAAAAAACAAACTGAAATAAAATTTGGAAAAAAAAGGGGAAAAATACCAAAGCATCAGACTGCTGGTCCCGAGTTCCATTCTCAATAGCATCCGCTAAATTCTCCATCAACTGAACATTAAATTCATTAACCCAGATCAAATAATTAGCAAAAATTAATTTTTTCACATACCAGGATGAGAAAAAGTTTCAAAAGAAAAGAAAAAAAGATCAGTAGTCCCACGTGTAAGAGGTGGAAGTTGGAAGCGAGTGACTGGTGATGTTGGTTCTGTTGTTGTTGCTGTTGCGGCTGCTGTTGTTGTTGAGGTGTACGACCTTGTTGTTGAAACTGTTGCTGTGGGAATTGAGTCGGTTGTTGGTAGAATTGTTGTTGATGCTGTGGGGAGAGAAATAGATTGTCTTGATTTGAGGCTGCAGGGGAGCTGTTGTGGCTTGGAATTGATGGCATCATGTTCCATGAACCCGACCCGGAAAACGGATCCATTCTTGCCACTGTCACTGATGACCCTCTCTCTCTGTTTATGTATGTTTGTTCTGATTGGTGAAGAAGAAGAGAGGCAAGTAATGCCTCCAATGGACAGAAGAAGGAACGCGATGCTGTCGGGCGCTCGGGGGTGCATAGAATGGTTACGAACGTCCACTGCAAGGGTGACACGTGCATGCTTCTAGCCCTCCTTTTCATGTTGGTTAAAACGACAAATCATTTTCGTTCTAAAAATAAAACTTACCAGTCGTTTTAAGTATTGAAGAATTAAACAAACGACTGATTTTCTTCTCAAATAATTTGAAATATTATTAATAAAAAGTTTAAAGGTGTTATCACAAATTAAGATAGCAAGTTTATATATAGTAGTTACTAACCTAGTCTTTTTTAAATAAGAGAAATAATTTAAATTCTAATTAGAATAAAATTACAAATACGATTCAAATTAAATAAGTTTAATAAAACAAGATAAATCCTAATAAAATGCTAAACATTAAATTGACTCAAATTTAGAATTCCTAATATATTCTACCCCATATGCTTCATATATTAGTCTCCTTGTCTTTGAGACAAAAAAAAAAAAAAAAACCTCATCCTCGAGTTTTGATGAAAACAAAAGATAATATGAGGGATGAAACTTATAGTGAAGAAGTATTTGATCTTGTAATGCGAATTAGTAGCACTTTGCATCAACTATTCTTGAAACTCGAAAGTACCAAATTTTAATTGCTTCTTGCTTTTGAGTATGACTCTTCTAAAATATGCAAACTTTGAGCATCCCCCAAAAGCTCTATTAATTTTACTTTTCAAATATTTATTTGCTTACTTATGTGGTAAAAAGTATAGTGAAAAAATATGTTATTTTTCAAAAGACTCTTCAAATAGAAACAAGTTAATATTATTTTAATCAAATAAATATTTTTTCAAAGGAAAAATAAATGGTAATTAAAGTAATCTCTTTATCTCTCTCTCTCTCTCTCCAATAAAAACTAATAAAATATAAATTGAAGCGGGAGAAAACAACTCTACAAAATTGAAGAGAGAGAATTATTTTTTATTTGAAGAAACTTAATCGGAATATCTTTTGAAATCTTAAATGCTGATGTAGCTCAGAGATGCTCTTATAGAAACAAACAAAAGAACTTTCTCCTTATTTTGCTCATTATACTTTCTGTCAATTTCTCCTTTTGTAGCTAAGTGTTCTTCATTTTTCATCTTTAATACAGATAGGTGTAACCATATCAACTATCTCAAGGACTTTAAGAAAAATTTGCTTAGCTTCACGAATAATTGGTAAAACCATATCATTTTTATCATCTTCAAGAACAATTGGTGTCTTTTCTTCTTAAGCTTCTTGCACAATTTTAGCTATAGGTATAAAACTCAAATAAAGAATAGAATGTACCTCTTCATTCGAAACATCATCCTCATTTGAAATCTCTTCAAAAGAAGATTTCATGACATTCTTTTCTTCTAATGATGAAGATATTAAAGATTGATTTTCTATGCTAACATTTTTAACTTTAGAATATTGGATAAACTTTTTCATTTTACTCATTACAATGGTTGAATCTTGAACAATTAATATATCTTTAGTAACTTTAGAATCTTTAAGCAAAATATCTTTTTCCCTTAGCGCGTTATGATCTTTATTAGCATAAAAAAAACTGTCTTTCAATATTAGAATCATTCAGCGAGGGGAAGTCCTTAATAGGATCTTACTTCAATAACGAACTCTCGTGCTATAGTTTTGGCGGAATGAATCTATTGAACTCTTGATTTTTGTCTTCTTTGGTTTTCACGATGCATTCATTCAAATCTCTTCAATGCTTGCTTTCTCTCTCTCTTGATTTGCAATTCAACTTTTAAAGTAATTTTAACGACATCTAGTACCAATAAGTAGCAATGATTTATAATAAAACTCATTCTTTAATATCAGCACATAATCCTCTCACAAATCTTGAAATTGTATCCTTATCATCTTTAGAAAAATTCATATGACAATAATAATTTGAATTCATAGAATTGAACAGTGACACTTATCAAATTTATGATGGATCATTTGCGAATATTCAAGAGAAATAAAATAGGCTTTTATCCTCCTTTTCGAGCTATGCCAAGTTCGAATCGTGTCTCTTCTATGTCAAATTCGTGTTGTTTGTAAGTTTATCCATAATTGTGATGCATGTCCCATTAATTTAGAAAACATATAATTAACATCTTTATCTTTTGGAATATCTTCAATTTTGAAGTTCCAATCAAAAACATCCTTAGGATTATTAAATCCATCATAATAGGAAAAATCATCATCATCGTCTCTATATCTCATTGTATCACTTTTTTATTTTTATTTTGGGATTTTTTGTGGTTTTTTATAAGAACAAAAAAAATTAAAGGGAAATGATTTAATTAAAAGAAAGTAATGTGTAAAATTATAAATAAATAAAAGATGTGTTTACCAGTGACAATGAATGGAAAATTGGGCAAGGCAATGTGGATCTAGAAGATTTGAGGTTGGTGATGTGATGGTAGTGGTCGTTTGAATCAGATCATAATGTTAGTGTAGTGGTTTAATGGCTATTTGTGTGGTGTTAGGCTGGTTACATGACAGATCAATGGTGTTTGACGGCTAGGATTTAGCCAGTGGCGTGTGGGTGTTCAGATAGTAGAGAGGATTGAAGGAAAATAAAAAGAATAGCAGCCACGTGCGGTGGCTATTGGTAGCTAGGGTTTTGCTGATTTCTTTTTTTTTTTTTTTTAATTGATGGATGATAGAGGAAGGATTTATGTATAGAGGGTGGTTGATAGTGAGAAAAGTTCTGCTTGACACAGAAAAAAACTCTGATACCATTTGATGCAGTGTGGAAGTGATGCTAGATGTCATTTTAGAGTACATTCTAGAAATTTAAGAAAGAAACTCTCAAAGAGAGAAAAAGCTAAGTTAACGAAAAACATAAATCTAAAGGAAATAATTTGAACTATTATTGATGAAAAGTTTAAAGGTGTTTACCATAAACTAAGATAACAAGCTTATATATATAATTGTTGATTTAGTCCTAATCCTTCTCAAATAAGGAAAATAATTTAAAATCCTAATTAAAATAGAATTACAAACACGACTCAAATAAGCTTCATAAAATTAAAAAAAAAATCTAATAAAATACTAAATACTAAATTAATTCAAAATCTAGAATTCCTAATATATTCGACTGTATATGCGTCCTACATCACAAAGTGAATAATAATACAGACAATTTTAATTACTTATTCTACCCTACATAACATATCTTACATTACACTGCCACTAGGTCTACAATTAGATGGATGGTAGCGACTATTAAATAAAATATGTCTATTAAGCAATAATACATTAAACCTCAGGGGAGTTAAATGATAATCACCCGTCACAATCCAACAGTGATCTCAAACAGTTGTATCTATTCACAGCATCGAGCCTAAAACGTCGTCGTTTTATTTGACACAGACTACATTTCTTTCACATTTGTCCTTTGTAACATACCTTATTTTTAGTTCCGCGGAAGAAGCTTAATCGGTAATCCACTATTAAATTTCTCTACTTTCGACCCTGCAGATTACAGTTTCAGAAAAAAATTATTAACTTTCTCTTCGGATTAGGTTCGTTTTCTTCTCATTCTTTCTCTCCCTGGCACTGTTCTTTATTTTCTGTTTGGTGTGTCTTTATGAGTTATTTTTTGATAAATTTTGGTGGGTTTTTCTTGGTCTGGTTATTTATGATTGGAAGTAATTCATTTGAGTTCATGGAGAAGAAAACTGAGAGAAACAAGTTAGAAAGTTTGCTCTTTTGATGAAAACATGAGTATGATTGCATGAGTGAATAGATTTGAAGAAATTTGGTAGAACCCATTTTTTGGTTTGGACTGAATTTCAAGTTTTGATTAAGATCTTGTGATAGCAAGAGTATGATCACAACTTTTATATTGCAGCTTATGTATGTATATTTATTGTAATTGTGAATGCCAAAAGATATGTTTTCTTTTGGATATGAGGGAGCACGGTACATAAGGTGGATAGTGTATTAGCAGTTGCGATTATAAGATTTCTTTTGCTAATGTTAAATGGCAGAAATGAGGCTGAAAAACCTGGGAAATCTTTGTGTTTGATTAGTATTTTATGCTCTACATTTGCTTTTTGGGCACAATTTTTTGAAAGTTTTGCTTTTAAAAGCAGTATTGGAGTTGTCGTGCAGTATTTAGAAAAACAAGTTTAAAGGGTATTATATGTTATTGTTCTTATTGATATTGATGTTTACTGATTAAAATGATAAAAAGCTTGTTTGGTATTTAGGGGTCACTAGGACAATTTTTGTTTACAAGACCTGAATTAGGAGGAAAGTGAATTCAATGGTCTTCTAGAGATGTTTGCTTGAGTCTAATTTTATATATGGCTCCTAGCTATTTTTCATTAAGTTTGAGGCATCTTTATGCGAAGCAGTTGATCATCTTTATGAGATAATCAGATTCTTTGCACTTGAGTGATATTAAAGAGCCAAAAAAAGAAAAGTAACCGTAATCATTCCTAGAAAATTGAAACAGAGAGACCTATAATTATGCGAAGCCCTTTTGTAACTCCTGAAAAATACATTGAAGGATGGAGTGAGGACTTATATTTTCACCTTTTCATTGACATAGCATAGCTGCTTTTGTGGGCACTTACTCTGGATGCATTGCTACGTGACTTTTGGTTGTTATTTGGTTTGCTGGTTTGTGTTAGCTGAAACTTTTGTTATGTTGAATTTTTACAGATATAAATAATATGGCGGTAAAACCAACAGTAGCCTTGAGGGCTGTTCTTGTAGGTGGGATAGCTGTGTTTGCTAAGGTAGCAGGAGCAATGAAGGCAGCGGGTGGTGCAAAGCTGGGGGCAGCTGCCGCTGCCATGTCAATGGCAGCTGCTGCAATGACACAATCAAAACAGGATCAGAAGGAGGATTCAAAGCAGCCTTTGAAATGATTCCATTTTTATTTACCCCTTCTTGTTTTTGGTTGTTTTGTAGTCAGTACTCTTTGTAGCATAAGCAGTTCCTAGATAGCTCTGTGGGAGCAATCGAGAAGATTACTCATCAGTTTGTACCTTCAACCACAAAAGAATGTAACTACCATTTGAAATAAAAACAATGACTGTTGATTCTCATTGAAGCATATTATTATGCCAATCTAATGCTATGGAACACGGATTTGAGCTCCATTGATATTTATGTTATTAGAGTTGCATAAAAGTGTCTTCAGTGTTTATTGCACCTGCAGAACTCTGTAACTGTTCTTTATTCTCATTTGATTCTTAAAAATGTTTCCAGAAAGCACTTTCTTGGAGCGTTGGATTAATTGCCCAGTAGCCTGTCTATTAGGTCTGTTGATGGCTAAATATTTGATGATATATAAACTGGAAACTTGTCTATGCATTCATATGACTGTGGATCAAAATAAATTGAGTTTTTGAAATATAGATTACTAACATAAAGGTACATTAGACAAAGATTCATGGCATTTCTATTTACCGCACCTCCAGCCAATCCTCTCTATCCATGTATTATACTTCAGCCAGATATCATCTTACATTGAAAATGAAATGTGATAGCATAAGCTAACTTCGGACAGAGAAGACATCCAGGGTCCAACATAGCCAGAATGGAGGTAAACCGTCAAGCTCAACCTTTTATCTAGTTTTGTCAAGTATGTCTCAAGGCATTCGGGAGTTAAAGCTGAAGCACATTTGATTTAATTGAACCACACGTGAAGTCTGGTTGATTTACTGAATGAATTACAAGCTCCGAGTTTGGAGATTCCAGCTCAAATATGACCTGTCGCAGAGAGGAAAGTATGTAGATATTGTAAACAGTTGCCAAGGAGCCTGATACATACATAAAAAGATATCACATACCACAAGATTTTCCCCATGATGAAGGATTGGAGCAGGGACATAAAGGTCGCATTGAGGTCCAAAAGACTGCAAAAGGGCCAATTACAACTCCATAACAATAAACTATAAGAGAAAGCTGCATATAAGAGATTAAGAAAAACTTCACCGGCCAAAATCTTCCCAAGTTGAATTCGTTAACAAATGCAATCCCTTTACCCCACCCGCTGAACGATAAGTATGTATCTTTAACTTGGTTTACTTTGTCAATAGAAAAGCGCCCAACATAGAATGCAGGTTCTTTTGTAATATTCCCTGCAAAAGGAATGCAATACATCATTTATCCTCGTTTTCGAAACATTCTTGGCTTCCAGCAACATGACATGCAAGTGAAAATAAAAGAAAAAACATGATAAGACATCGTTCAGCCTTCTATAAACTCTGAAGACACACCAGCATTATGTTCTAATTTTTTGCGGGCAGATGCTTTAATCAGTCCAGAATATGCAACCTCAAGGATGGGACTGATTTTTGGCACCTCATTCAGGTTGTGAAAAGGAACAGGAATCATTTTCCAACCGCGCAGAACTTTCCCACCCAAGTAAACTGAAGACAAGATGCCCTAAATACAAAAAAACCAGCTGTCAATTCCAAGGGAATTCTCAAATCTTCACCTATGCTTTTGGCGACCAAAGAAAGTGACTCTTTAAGATACCACTAAGAACAAAATTAAGCATAATTGGTCTTCTTGCATAAACAATAAAAGCTTATATGGAAGGCAATGAGCAAAGTTAAATTTATGGGAATCCAAGTGACATTGAAGATGACGGAATGGGAAGACCTAGGATAGAAGATTAACATGAGTGATTCGGCAGATTTGGCTATGAACTGATATTGAGAAGAAATGTCAAACTTCCTACTTCACGAGTAAGCATACCTTCTCATCAAACATATATGGCCCATAGTTTACACGGCCCATGTTTTCAACCTGTAAGAGGAAATATATTAACAGGAAAGTATAAAAACAAAGTAGAAAGGAAAAAAAAAGGCAATCTGTTCAATGAAAGACAACGACAGCCAGTTACCAAAACAAATAAGCTGATGTTGGAGCCACATCTAAAATTAGGGAGGCTGAGTGCTCGATTTGACCATCGTTCAATGGTTCCAACATATGTTGGCCTTCCACTATTATCTTCAGTTGGACATGATATAAACACTTGAGCTCTGTCATGGACCTGCAATGTAAATACTAATAAATACTGGAACCAATAATGAGGGATAGCAGCACATGATAACAAAGCTAAAAAGTGACTTAGTCAGCTAAAATATAAAAAGGGTATTTGTACCTTTGATATAAGAAGACTGCTTCCATAGTCCTTTCCACCAAATTCAGAAACATACAATAGAAATCCAAACATCTGGACCACCCGGGGGGAAAAAAAAAATTCCAAATGCAACAGTCATAGTATTCAGCAATCTTGGATTGTTATCAAATGCTGAAAAAATGAAACATGCAAGCAAGGCTATAGATGCTTACACACCTGACCCACAGACTCCATTGAAAGTGGGTTTTCAGATTCAACTACATCTGCAGGATCTAGCATGTTGAGTAAGTCAAATAACAATGCTGTTTTCTGTAACTGAATAGGTCCAAATCCTGCCTTCTCATTATCAGGAAGAACAGAAGGAAGAGATGCTGGACTAAATTTCTCTACCACCCTCCTGATTGCTGAAAGAAGAACATTCTTTATTAACAGAATCTTTCAGGGAAGAATTACTCCCATGTTTTCACAGCCCAATACCACAAACAAATTTACTTTCATATCAGTTACAGTATTGACACCTTTAGAACTGCATGGAAACTAACTATGAGATTAAAATAAAAATGAATGAGCACTCAAAACTTATACCTTTGAACTTTGGGTTATCAACATCACCGGATTCCTTAATTGGTGCATCCTGAGATAATGAGGATTATCAAATGGTGCAAATAACCAAGCTAATTCACTTGACAAGCAAATCAATATTGTCCTTACATAATCATAGGAAGTGAGATCTGGCTGGTAATCAGACTCAGTGTTACCAGTATTTGCTCCGTTGTAAAATCCAAAGTTTGTCCCACCATGTGCCATCTGAAATTAGAAAAGGCCGATGGAGAACATCACCATACAAACAGTTTCTTGATACCAGAAAAATAATAATAATTATTATTATTATAGTACATACATAAAGCACAGCAGAACCATTTTGTGACAAAATCTTCTCTAGATAAGATGCGGTAAAATCAGCATCCGTCTTCGCAATCTTCTCTCCCCAGTGTGTAAGCCAGCCTGTATAAAATTCCCTGGAATTCCAAGCATTATGAGAAACAATATATTGACCAGAACACTACAATTGCATGACTCTTACGAAGAAAGCGGTGGTGACTTTCCTGGTGCATTGAACTGCTTTTGTAACTTAAATATAGGCCATGGCTCATCACCCGTTGAGAAGTCAACAGCTATAAATCACAATTGCAGATTAGGTTATAATCAAGACATGTTATTGAACAATACAATTTACAGTACTCCTGTGCAGAGAAGAAGAAAAAAATAATAGAAAAAAGATCTAGAAAAGACATTCTATAAGGATTGATTTTTCACTTCCTGTGTCTGAGTGCCCATATCCCTCAAGCTAACAACTAAGAACTTACAATATATTAGGCTCAACTTACCTGCAAAGACAGCGTCTCCACGGTTGGTTCCTTTCATAAGAGTTTCCCTTGTACCTCCATCTGTAGTATACCTGGAAACCAATAAAATCAAGTCAAAGGGTAGATAATTAAACTAGAATTATGTGCCAAAATTCCATTTGACTAACGCAATTTGAACACCTTTATAATACAAAATTACAAAAAGAAATGTCTACGAGAGGCACCATAAAGCCGAAAATTATTCAGTTACTCTCATAAGTTCATACTGCTCAACTAAATCAATCAAGTTCAAGTAAATAATACCAACACTATTACCAGGAAAAAAATGGAATGAGGAACACAAAAAGTTCTTACAAAATTATATCTTTCCCAAGGTGTGCTCTCGCCAATGTTACAAGGTGATGAAGATACTCTTTGTCATCTCCATACGAACCAAATTCATTTTCAATCTGTGAAAATAATATCAATTATCATCGGTACCTGAAACTAGAGAATTTGAAGTTGTCCTATCATTTTAACACTTTGTTTGGTAGAGCGTAGATTTGATGAAAAGTAGAAAGGCAAAAGGAATGGAGGAAGCACATTACTATTTTTATAGGAAAAGAAATGATAAGCGGACAGAAATCTAGAGAAATTATATTTTTCCCTGACACAAAACTTAACGACAGTTTTCTTTAACCATTAAGAAGGATGGGCCTTTTTTCCTAAACTGCTGTGGTTTGATTACAGCATATTGGAAATTGGATTTTTTTTTTCCCCGCTAACTGTTTTCTCCTTCTATCTATTACAGTTCAAGTGATCAGACAGCTAAGCAATAAGTAAAATACCCTGCCCACATACCTGAACCATTACAATTGGGCCTCCAATGTCATAAAGCAGAGGAGCTATTTTCGGAAGTAGGACTCCCCACCATCTTTCAACCTGCAAATTTGGAGTTTTGAAACAAGCACAGTGAGGTATGTCATGGTGAATCAACAGAAGTTAAAGACAAAAAGCGTCGGACATGCTTGACTAAAAAATGAAATTCAATAGAAATTGAGCAAATCATTGGAAAGAGTGACAACCAATAAGAGAACTGACTGTATTTGCTTCAAAACCACAAGTCAGCATAGACAGCACTGTAATACAACCAACACTGATTTGCCTGAGAAATGCACCTAAAGAGATCATTGGTATGAACAAATATTCTAGGACACTGCAGATGGCCTAATAAATCCTTAACATTATATGACAGCTAGCGAACAGAACATGCATCAAGATTTCATTTATTTTTTAATTGTTCGAGCAGAAAATCATTCAACCCAAACAATTCAACTTGAAAACAGAAAAACAAGTGCAAAATTAGAGCTCAAGGTTGGATAAAACAAGGGAGGAAATCTAATCAAGATAACAATGCATAATTGAATATGCCACAACTTTTACGAGGTTAGTATGACCATGTGGAGCTAGGAATTCTGTTGAAATAGATGAAAAGCAACATAACCAACAGAGAGATAAATAATAAGGGTGAGAGGCACAGCAGGTCACAGTTTCTGATCCCTAACAGCCAAAAGAAAATAAAAGAAGATTGAAAATGATCAATTGCAGGTAGGAGCATCCTTGGAAAAAGAGGTTCACAATCTGCACTTGTCTGATTCAACGTACATGTTAAGATATTTATTACTAACAGGAAAAGTATGGGGGAATGTACCAACTGAAGGTAAGCACGATCAGATGACCTTAGCTTGAGAGCCGGCTTTTTGGCAAGTAACCAAGCAGGGAAACCCCCCAAATCCCACTCTACAACAAATAGGATATTATTAGAGGAAACAACTTTCATCATCAACATGACTAGGGACACCCACAACAACGAGACCAATTACTGAACAAAGAATCTGAGTTGAAAAACAGACACTGACCTGCACATATATAAGGCCCAGGTCGAAGCATAACAAGCAAATCCAGCTTCTGACAAAGTTTAAGAAATGAAACAAGATCTGCAATGCCACTAAAAACCAGCTTGCCAGGTTTTGGTTCATGCAGATTCCAAGGAACATAAGTTTGAATGGTATTCAAGCCTAAAGCCTTTGCTCGCAAAAGCCTATCTTCCCAGTGCTGCATATATAAAACACACACCAAATCACCATGTTGTTGAAGAAGAACATTACCCAAAATATAGTAATAATGACAAATAAGAAAGTATATATATGCTAGTAAATTAACCAAGACATTTAGGTAGAAAATAACACATAAACCAATTCTATAACTTATTTTTATTGTGAGAAAGCTTTGAAATTAAAAATATGCAACCCTGAGGCTGAAGAGCTTTACCAATACTCAATTTCTTCGAAAGAATTTCATTTCTCTATTTTCCCCCATTTATACTGAGCGTGACAACAGTTAATATTATTATTGTTATTTTTACTCTTATAAACCTTCAATTGCAGATACTCAATAATCCGAAATGGCATTGAATAAATTCAACTATGTCACTGCTTTAGAAACAAATAAAATAAATAAAAGGAAGAGGAATACCTGAGGGAGAATGCGGAAATAATGCAGGTCACCACCAATAATCTGAAATGGCTCACCATCTTTCCGGAACATGTCATCCTCAATCTCAAACTTTCGACCATTCACCTGATGAGATACATACCAATAATAATTAAAAAATAAAAATAAAAATATAAAATAAAATAAATTATCTCCCAACCAATCACCAAAATCAACATTTTCAGCAAGTAACATTTCGACGTTGATCAAAGTTAAACAAGGTAACTAAATAAATTAATACTCACAATATACTCATCTCTAACAATTACATGAAATACAAACATATAGTCATACAGAGAGAGAGAGAGAGTGTGTGTGTTACGTTATTGTGGCGATGACGGTGGTGAGGAGGAGGAGGAGGATTGCGGAAGGCGAGAGAAGGGAGGGGAGCGAAGACAGGGACGAAGCCAAGAAAGGCCAAGAGCGATATCAAAACGGTGAGGAACAACGTCGTATTGGTGGTGGCGGTGCTCCGCCTTCGCATTGTCGCCATCGCGCGTTTGACTGTCATCGTCGTCGTTGACTCTCTTGGGCCTCTCGTTGTAGCTGTACTAGTAGTGCCGTCACTCTCACTCTCTCTCTCACTATGCATTTCCACTCCTACTGGATTGTGTATTTCCTCAAATCAATTGTGTATTTCCTAAAAACACCATCATCAAATTTTTTTAATCTTGAATGAAAATTTTGGTAACAAAATGGATTTTTATGCTGGTTCTAGTAATTAATTACATCATCAAGTATAGATTTTTTTACTCTTATATTAAATTTTAGAGAGAATTTATGGTCCGCTTTGATCAGAAGTACACCTCATCTTGCTTTATTTTTCCAGCTTCATCTCTAAATTTGGAGGCAAAAGCGCCTCTTTTTTTTTTTTTTTTTTAAATGGAGCAATGATTTTTTATTGGTGGGGGGGGGGGGGGGGGAGGAAGAAAAAGAATAAAAGGAGGCGCTGATAGAAATTATGGTACACCAAATCTCATATATCCCTCTTATTATTTGAAAATCGTTAATTAATAAAGTAAGTTGGGCTCAATATTTTGTCATCACTCTGTCAGCCAATCGACAAGTAAGATTTTATTAAGGTAAAATCATATGGTTTATCGTGCAAGTTAGGTAAATATTAAATACATCCAAATTCAGTGAATAGTAAAAAAAAAGTAATGATTCTATTAAGATAATTTTACATTAAACAAAAACAAACACCACATGAAACAACTTAAAACTGAAACCGAATTGTTTTCAATAACGAAAAAATAAAAATAAAAATGGCGGCTTCGATAAAGCAGCAGTTATATGAATTTTTTATTGGTTCAATGCTGGTTGTTGTATTCAGCCAACGAGACAAAAGGATAGACGTAATCTTTAAATTAAAGTTTTTATCTTAATTTTACCAGATATACAAAATTATATGAACAACTAAAATAGATTATCATTTCATGTAATTGTTAAAACAGAAAAAAAAAAATCTCTTATTTTTAATAAAATCATGTGAAATTAAAGAAAAAGATGACGCATTGCCTGTAAAGTAGAAATAAATGCTAAGAGATCATATTTCTATATTTCTATATAAAGCCCAGACCATTGTATATAATATATATTTTCAACATAGTATGCATGCGTACTTCAGCGTGATTTTCAAATTAAGGTTTTTTCCTTAATTTTGATACAAATATACAAATAACTTATTTATCGTGTTGGAGAAAATAAACATGTAAAAAAAATGAATAATTAAAGTCATTTATTATTTTATTTAATTGTTAAAATCAAACAATCTCTTTCATTAAAATCATGTGGAATTCAACTAGGTAGATGATGCATCATTGTCCTATAAATTACTCGGTTGCCACATCATCCGCCCAAAATAAAGGCATAAGACATGTTATTTAGTCACAAATTTCAAACGACCTATTTACATATTGTTGTTTATAAGAATACAAAGGACGTCATGTCAGAAACCCGATAGTCATATTGACGACTTGTCATTTAACTCTTAAATTACAAAGGACCCGTCATCATTAGCATTCTTTCAAATTAAAGTTTAAAATATTGGATGTGACATCGTTAAAAAATAGATGACTTGTCATGTCTACAGTGAAGTTTTAAAATACAAATGAACTATCTTTGATTTTATTTTGGTTTAGCTAATGGTCTTTCGATTTTCAATTTTATAAACGGTCCATCTATTTGCATCTATTAATATTATAAAAATACATTATATATATTTCAAGTAAATGTGTTGCATGTAACATGTGCAATTTTTACGTTATTACACCAAATTTAGAATGAGTCTATTGGGAGGCCAAAGAGTTCATATTCCTACATAAACCCCGGACCAGAGTATGTAATATATATTTTCAACATAGTATAAATATATATGTATATATATCTTCAACATAGTATATATCCACACTTCAACATGAATTTGAAACTAAAGTTTTTCAATCAATTTTGACCAAAATATACAATCAACTTATTTTCTGTGTTGGAGAAAACAAACGTGTAAAAATATAAGAATAATTAACGTTGTTTATTATTTTAGTTAATTGTTAAAAAGTAAAAGATCTCTTATTTTCATTAAAATCATGTGGAATTCAACTACGTAGGTGATGTGCCGTTGTCCTGTTAATTACATGAATGCCCTATTGTCCGACCGAAATAAAGGTGGATGATATGTCATTTTGGCACAAATTTCAAACATAGGTTAAAAATAGTATGCGGCAGCGAATAATGTTTATCCATTGTCGTTTATGAGAATATAGAGGATGGCATGTTGGAGGTCTGATATTCATATCAATGACATGTTGTTTGGTTCTCCAATGACAAACGATTGTCATCTTTAGTATTCTTGCGAAGAAATATTGGATGTGGCGTTGCTGAAAAATAGACGACTTATCATGTCTAAAGTGGAATTTTAAGAGATAAATGGGTTACCTTTGATTTTATTTTGGTTCAGCTAATAGTCTTTTGATTTTTAATTTTATGAACAATCTGTCTGTCCACATTTATTTATATAATGAAAATATATGTATACATATTTCAAGTAAAATGTATTGCATGTAACACTTATAATTTTTACATTTTTTGACCAAATTTAGAATGAGATAAGTCATCTCAATGTCTTTAGTTGGAAGAAAATGGACATGTAAACAAATATGAACAACTAAAATAGATTATTATTCCTTGCAATTGTTAAAAAAGGAAGAAAAAGAAAAAATCTTACTTTTATTGAAATAATGTGAAATAAAGAAAAGAGATGATGCGTCTCCTATATAGTGTTAAAAAAAAAAAAAGGTAATGTCGTCTTTTTATACTCAGAGTAAATGTCATGATGCTTTTGTTAAAAATATAAATGTTGAGTCATCAATAGTATGTGTCGTTGCACACTTTATGCCCATGTATATGGACATCAATGGTACTTGCAAACTCGTAAATTTGTCCAAACCCATCTGTCAAAACCCATCTGCAGCAAATAATTTTGCAGGTTGCGGGTGAGTTTGGTATCACAAATCAAAACCTGCACTAGGTTGCGGGTGGATTTGGTATTTACAAAATATATAGTGAATACATACAAGATATTCGCCAAACCTACAACTCTTTTTTTCAAAATTTTGTAATGTTTTAATGTAAAATATTTAAACCTAATTACCAAAAAATGTAAATATGTGCCAGTCTCAATTACATTAAGCCCTAAAGAGTAAAGTCCTAACTTAAATCGATCTCTCATCTCTATGACTTTACTCCTTCTACTACAATTGCCACTAATTCTACGGCAACCCTTATTGATTTTGCAGTTATTTTTGTTAGCTTGTTGATGTTGTCTCCATGGCTCCACCAATGATTCTATAGTTGTAGCCATTATTGTTGCTGCTACCTCTGCCACTGATTCTGCAGTTGGGTCGCTGATTTTACAATTGTTGTTGTTATAGCTGTCATCTTCTGTACCGCCTCTTATTTTCATCTGTTTTGGTCGTGGAAGGTATTGTTAGCAGTACATGCTGCTACTAATCTATTATTTTCATCAAATTTTTTGTATTTGATTACATTTGAAAATTGTGTGATTGATATATGTATAGTTATAGATTCAGCTTGTTTAAAATCTGCATGCATAATTTTGTATTTTCAGCCAGCTTAACATATTAATTTGATATGATTTAAAATCAGTTATAGATTAACATGTTAATTTGATATGATTTAATGCAACTTGTTTCAAATGTGAAAACTCACAAAAAATCTGTCGGGCACCATTGTTGGTTTGATAATTATCAAAACTTGCAACGGGCAAGTTTTCTTAAAAAAATAAAACCCACAACCTGTTAATTTAAATTTTGTGCGTATGCAGGTTTGGTAATGACAAACCTACAGTGGGCGGTGCCCATTACCATCCCTACCCATGTCGGTTATAGATGATCACATATCTTTTCCTCATATTTTTCTTGGTTGTCATGTTGTCTTTTTATTACCATGAATAATCGTTTATTTCTCTCTTTCTTTTTTCTTTTTGTAATATTAGATATGGCACTTATGTTATAAACGTTTTTGTAGGACATGCCATCCTTTTATATTCATATAATTGATAAGTGTAAAAGAAGCATGATGACATTACTCAATACTCAATTTGTATGTTTATCTTTATAAGTTATATTGACAATTGGCTACCCCGGCCCAACCCTTTATTTTTAAAAAAATATAAATTTATAAATTAAAATCTAAAAAAATTAAAAAACTTAAATCTTTAATTCATAAGTCAAGTTCAAAAAACTTACAAATTATAATATTTAACTCTCTCTTAAGCGTAATTAATTAAGAGGGTGCTTGAATTAAAGAATTTAATACTGAAAAATTAAATCTATAAGTTTTTATTTGCTTCGCTTTCTTTATTTATTATTTTACTTTGAAACAGTCTTTTTTTAATTTATTGTTAATTATTAACTTATTACAAATTTACAACTATTTAAAAAATAATTAAAAATATATGTAAGCCTAAGCCAAGATTCAGGCTGAGCCCGCAATGAACTCGACTCTTACATTTCACCTAAAATGAGCTTAGATCTCGACTTTGAAAAAGTCTGCCCAAACCTGCAACTTACCATCACTATTAGCATTCAGCCTCCAGTCTGTTTATCATATTTGTTTTTTTAATTGGGTGAGATGATTTTTAAGACACTCGAATGGAAATTATTTTTCTTGTAAGCAAAGAAATGTACAAGTACTAATGAATGCTGAGCTTGCAAGTGGACCTTCACTAGGCTTTCACGTTTCATTTACTTACTTGAGGAAGCCCAAAAGAATAAGTCCATTTATACTGGGCTACTAGCTTTATCGTGCGGATGCTAAAGAGTGGCACTATTGGCACTCCTCAATAATCCTATCAAAACCCCATTTTTGTTTTTCCAATTTTAACCATACAGGAAATTACATTAAAAGACCTCTAATGAAACTCCTGCAAGGAGCCTGCACAATTCAAGTTTGAATTTAGATACAAAACTTCTCTTCTCTGCAACCATTCCAAATAATGAAGAAAAAACTTAAATAATAAACAGTCGATTAT
Source organism: Citrus x clementina (assembly GCF_000493195.1). Lineage (NCBI taxonomy): Eukaryota > Viridiplantae > Streptophyta > Magnoliopsida > Sapindales > Rutaceae > Citrus > Citrus x clementina. The sequence goes on along the minus strand of NW_006262075.1, from coordinate 6,590,935 downwards.
ATATGTTCACAAATTCTTATTATTATTTTCTGACTTATGGCAAGATTATAAATTGTTCAGTCAAATTTGATGAGTCAATTTCTAATATTTGTGAACTCATCTCTCTCTTTAAAAGCTCCCTAAATCCTCACGTCTCATATTATTTATGCTTTTATTTGTATTTAATGCTTTATTGATGCATGCAATTGAATTGAAGCAGCCAAGAAAATTTTCCATTTCAAGCATTGTAGAATAAGAAAATTGTATGAAAGAGAAATCTTCTCACAACAAAGATATCACCCTTCTACTTCTAGATGGATCTCTTATTTTGCCAAAATTTCTCCACTCCTCCATATATTAGAAAATATAATTTCCTATATAAACTATATTATATATTTTACGAAAATTTCTTCTATTGTCTTCTTATTTCTCAAATCCCTCCTCTTTTGTGATGTAAATTTAGATTTTAAAATATATTACAAGACCCAGTCCTTTACATAGACTTTTTCAATTTTTTTTTTCCCATAGTGAACAAGGGTGTTAAGGGAACGGAAGGTGGTGTTAAAAGAGGAATAGTCAATTTTGAAATGATTAAATGGGGTATATTTAGGGAAGGGGCTGTAAGAGAATTATTGAGGGGTGACAATAGCACCACTCGATTCTAAAATGAGATTGATGTTTAGTGTCACCCATCAGAGATTAATTTTTTTTAAGAGCTAAAGTTTATTTGAGACATAAAACAGGAGAAAAAGAAACGAAATATGCGCTGCCCTGTACGGTGCCCGCTACAGGTTAAAAACCAGCCACCATCGACATGGCAACAGGCAACAATAATATGACTTGATTGTCTTATATATATATATATACTTCAAGTACAGCAATTAAATTAAAAATTGTAACTAATTAAATGTAAAGACAATTCTTCGACTAGCCATGTACAAATATAAATGGCCAACCCAACAGGCAAATTTTCAAAGAAAGTAAAGCATTTTCTAGGCACCATAATGATCATGGAAGCTGAAAGTTTAAGTGAAAGCAGGAACAAAAGGGAAGAAGACAGTAAGTCAAGGCAAAAGGTGCAGAGAGAGAGAGAGAGAGAGAGAGAGAGAGAGAGTAGGTACTAGCTATGGCTAGTATTATTATTATTGAGAGCATCTTGAATCCTTTACAATGACAAGTCAACTAGTCTTTACTCTTTAGCCATGCCCACCATCAAAATACGTAAACTCCAGACACATACATTAACATAACACAGCCCCTCTCTTGTAGCCTTTGTTGAATTTATATGTCAGCTTTTTTAGATACCGCCACATATTGGTTTTTGTTCTTTTATTAAAGTTCAAAAAAAAAAAAAAAAAAAAAAAAACTCTGATCAGTGATCATCATGTATCACCAGACAGAAAGCACCCAACAAAGCATCCATAATCAGGAAATGTTTGTGGGTTTTTGGGGATTGTGCTCCCTTCCTAATTAGCTTCTTTATTTATCAACATAAATCCCAATATCTGAATCTTTACATTTTGTCCATCACCGTGGCATAATTATCTCTTAATTAGTAAGACTAACTAAGTTTAAAGTAGAAACATATATAACATGTCACATCCGGGAGAGTTGTTTTATGAAGTTAGCATAATATAATATATGCATAAGAAAGCGAAAACAACTGCCCAAACACCATGCATGAACGAACATGAATTATTGCGTATTATTCTTTTTCTTGATCGCTTTCTCTGTGAGGGGAAGTGGGATTGCAGAGGAATCTTTTTGTTGGTCTAGTTTTTTTGATAATACTTTTCTAAAACCAATGAAAGTTGAAAGAAACAAGTGCATGTACAGCTGAGAGCTCCACTTTCAAAGTGAGCAGCCCGATCCATTAATTTCATTCACACGAAGTTTTTCATTAAAATGACATAACAATCTTAGAGATCTATCAATAAGAATTAATATTATTCTTTTCATTCTTATTTTAACAATGTAAGTTTATACACACACACACACATATATACATATCTCTTATGATAGGCTAATTGTACCTTACTCGAGCACACATCTTATATATATTATACTCAAAGCAACATACTTTGAACTTATAATTTTATTACAACTACCCATATTATGGAAAAGGGTGTAATCAGAAACTTAAATTATTATTAAAAAAGAAGATCAAAAGTGACAACCCCAAAAGGAAGAATAGTGTAAAATTTGTTTATAAATGATAGGGTAATGAGAGTGAGTGATCCTCCCTCGGGATTGAATCCCACTTGCATTGCACCCACATTAGGTGTCAAACATCATCGATATCTTTTTTAATTTATAGCTACATAAAAAAGAAATTTTAAATACTATTTGGCATGTCTCATATATATTCATATATATCAACCAATCTAGCAATTAAGCTAAGTTTCACAATTCTATATGCAAATTAATTATTTTTGACGAATCTTTCCAAATTGCAGGATCCAATGCTTCTTGTGTCCAACAAACGTATATCCCTTATTATTCACTTTACAGCAGCAGCATGGACATCACAAACAATACATACACCTATAAATATTCGCATATTCAAAAGTTTCTCACTCTATTTTTATACAATAATGCGAAGAAAGGAAAAGGGATAGAGCTCGGTTTTGGCTTATTGCTTCATTGGAGTTTCAGTCACTTCTTTTTCAATTTTTTTTTTTAGTTACCAATAATAATGGTAAATCCAATTCAACTTACTTCTTGAACTTTTGTGTATATAGAAATAAAAGGAGAGTTTGTTTTAAAACAAAAAGGATTAAAACGGAAATATAAAAACTAATCACACACGTACATTTGCTTAATAATGTTTGTGACCTCTATCAGTGTATATATACATACATATTTGTAGTAAAAAAACTATACATTGTCGAAGTTCTAATTCTATTGCATATAGATTTCATATGTACTTTGATTAATTGGAATTAATTTACCAATATATTGATTATCTAAATAAATATTGTGTCCACATATATATTAATTAAGATAATTGATTCTTAAAATTAATACATGTGATGCATAAAAAGTTGTCCCCTATATGGACAAAAATGGGATCAATTCAGACAGATGTTTCAAGAATTCAAGATATAAATTAATTAACTAAAATAAAAATATAAAAGAGAATTAAGTCGAATAATAAGAGAAGTCACTTAAAAAAAAAAAAAGAACGATTAAGTGCTTCTAGTAGAAGTCCTTCGCTCTTGAGTTGTTTATTTAATTTCTAATTGTGTTTATTGCTAGAGAACTAGCTAGGGTTCCCTTATTTCCTTTCCAAGGTTTCTTATTTTATATATATATTTTTTTGGTTGTGTGTGTGCGTGTGCAGTACAAATTAATTAATTATTACAGTGAAATAAAAATATTAAAAAGACTGAAAAAAAAATTCTTGGTTGAATTTTAATATAGCTACAAAAGTGTATTGAAATATCATGATCTTCAGAAATCTTCCATTTGGGAAGATTGAAAGAAAGTAAATGAAAAAAGAAAGAAAAATAAAAACCTAATCATCACCTCAGCTGCTAACCTTGCCATGGTTTTTGAGAATGATTGAGTTGTTGCTCATGAGAAGATCTTGTGTCAATGCAGTTACCAAGCCCAGCAATGTTGAGAATATCAGTTTGAGAGAGAGCTCTAAGCCCTAAGAAATCTCTTGTCATTTCTTCTCCATGATCATTAATTCCACTTGTTCTGGAGAGTGACGATGATTCATTGAAACTATGATTCAGATGAGGCTCTTTCTTTGAATTAAAAACCCCACCAAATGTCAAAGCATCATCAAATGGAGAAGCAGCAGCATACCCAGATGAAAAAGAAGTATTCATGAGCATTTCTTGGATAAAAGGACCTGATGAGCCTCCCCCAGAAGTTTTAGTCCCAAAAGGAGTCAAGCCATGGACAACTCCTTCACGTGAAGACAAATTCAAACCAAACCCAGTTGTTGTTTTTGTTTTATTGTTGCCTGCAGGATGTTCAGGTGTTGCAGACACGTGAGCTTGTTGTGGGGGTGGTGGTTGTTGGTGGGGTCTGGTCAAGGCGGCATGATGAGCTGGTGAAGATGACGACGACGAATTACCAGTAGCAGTACTAGCCTTGCTGCTGCTCATTGTTGCTCCCATTTGTGCTGCTTTTTGCAGCAATGCAGTAGCTGACATATGTGGGAAAGCGGAAGCCATTGCTTGATGGTAGTTGGTATGAGGAACACTGAGCGTGGGTCCGAGGCTAGGGTTAGGGTTTGCTGGGTGATCGTTCCGAGTCAAATCTTGATGGGTGGTTTGTGTGAACTGATGATCTTGATGAAGCCTTGTGTTGAAGATTGAAGATGATGGTGATGAGAGATGATCAACGGTGTGCGAAGAGGATGGTGGTTGCCCCAGGCCAGGAACAGCTGATCCTAGTATTGATGGTTGTTGGCTACCAAGCCATGGTGGCATTTCTTGTCTTAAGCTATAACTTTGTTGTTCTTTTTTAAGTGAAAATGCACTGAAGTCTTGGGGATTGAATTGAGGGATCTGTAAGTTTACATGTGAAGAGGCCCCAGCAACAATACCAGGTTGATGATGAGATGATGAGCTGAGAATTGGGTTTGTTCCTGTAATAGCCCTTGTACTTTCTTCAGCCAAAGCATCACAGAAAGCTCTGTGCGTGATGAAACTATCTCTCCTGGACCCAAAAAAAAAAAAAAAAAAAATCAAAACCCAGCAAAAGAAAACAATCTCAAACACAAGCAAACAAAAGCAAAGCCGTCATAAAGTGCTCAACATGACAATGCCAGAAATATTTGACTTTCTTTCACTCTTCATCATCTTTTTCCCCACTCTCTCTCTTTTTGCATCCATTATTATTATTATTTTTTCGCTGAATTAGCTAAGGACAAATTGTCCACATAAGCTACTCTTGAATTTCATTTATCCATTCTAAGCATTCTCTCTCTCTCTCTCTCTCTAGAGTCTAGAGTCTAGGGTATCAAATTAAATAGGAGTAGTACTTGTAGCTGAAACATAGATGAATTATGTGTTGTAAAAAACTCATTAGTGTGAATAATCAAAGATTATACATGGGATTTTTGGACAGACTAAAGAGACATTCTCTCTTTCGCGCAAGTCTCAATCAATGAAGATTTCCGACTCCCTTCCATAAACAGGACTGAAATGTTCAAATGGAATCTATGTAATAAACATTATTTTTGGGATTGATTATTAGTTACCTTGAGAAAAGGGTTCCACAGTCGCATCTGTACTCTCTGGTGCCACAGGTCTTGGAATGAGCTTTCCAATCTGATTGAACCGCATACCTCTTTGAGCACTTGTCACATTTCCACTTCTTTTCACCATGCTTTCTGCAGAAGTGCTTCTTGATTCCAGTTAAGTCTCCAAGTGCCCTTGACGGGTCATGGTGCACACAGTTTGGCTCTGGACACACATATACCTTCTTCCTTATCTCTTTGCTAGTTCTTTGCTTTAGCTTCCATGGCAAATTGTGCCCTCTTCTGTGAAGCTGAAGATTCTGGTCTCTTTGAAACCCTTTGTTGCAGATCTCACACACAAATCTGTTTGTCGCCATCAGCGTCTTTGGCGACAAAGCTATCACTTCTGCATCTGGGTCTGATCCAAAACCACCCAAAATAATAAATTTTTAAAAATTAAAAAAAGGGACTTCTTTTGTATATAAAAAGAATAAGAAACAACCCAAGATGTAAAAATTGAAATAATAATAATTAACCTGGGTTGCCCGGAAGGTTTCTCTTCTTTTTTGCAGGTGGTTGAGCTTGAGTTGGTGGGGTGGCAAAATATTGTTGATGGTTTGTTGTTTCAGCGCCCCTAATGTTGCCTGAAGAAACACTTGCTTCGGTACCAGATTGAGAGGTCAAATTTGACATATTTTCTTCTAAAACTTGCTGCTGCTGTTGTTGCTGTTGATGAAATATCAAGCCTTTCATCATCTTTTCTCTTGGGGACTTCACAAGGTTGAACCTTGAGTCACATAGATCTTCTTGGACGCAAAGGATCTAAAAGACAAAACATTTCAAACTTATATAGAAAAAGCTGAAAATAATAAATGAAAAAACTAGAAGTAGTAACACAAACAACAAAAGAAAACTAGCTGCAACTGATATATAAACGTATATTTATCTCTCAATAATTCTCTTGATGGTTCCTTGTTTGTTTGGCTTCAACCCAAGAGACAATATTATATTTGTTTATATAGCTAGCAGCTAAAGCAGATCCTCCTCAAAGAACTTTTGTTCTTCATGCTTTCATAACATAAGCTTTGCTATTTCTAATATTTACCAGGAAAATCCAACCATAAGCATACAAACATGACCAAAAAACAAGAAAAATAATAACCAAGAAAATAAAAACTCACAGAGACAGAGAGAGGGGGAGAGAGAGAGAGAGAAAGAGAAGTGGATGAGAAGAGATGTATGTTGTGTGCTCTCTGTGTGTGTATGATATTGAAAGCAAAGAGAAATAAAAACACCAAATAAAAAAAAGAAACCCTACTGCTTAACTCATGACGTTGCACTTTCTGTCTTTTCTTTTGTTCTCTTCCACAACCCCCAGAAAAATCTCTTCTTTCTTTAATCTTTATATTATTATTATTCTCTATTTGCTTTCTTTTTTTTTATTTGTCTGCTAAAATAATTTGAACTTTTGTTTAATCCCCATGATCAAAAAGTAACCAGCCAAAAAGAATAAGAAAAAAAAAAAGCCTATATATGTGTATTCTATATGCATATATTAGATGAATGGGTCTGTAACTTTGTATATAGAGTTAACTTTCACAGCTTTCTACATTTACAGTGACATGATTGATTCATTGATTAATTTTGCCAACAGGCATGACTAAAAGCTAGCTAGTGACTTCATTTTATTTTATTTATTTTTTGTTAATTTCACTTTGTTTTTTAATATTTGTTTTGCAAGGAGATAGCTGAAATTTCTGACAATTTTGCATGTTTTATCAAATAAAAGAAATGGGAACCCAATTTAGGTCATATGATAGCTGATAGCTGATGGCTATGTATTCTAAGTACTCTTCCATAATCTATCGCTACTACCAGGCAGCTGCTCACTGCTGCCTAATTTGACCTTTTGATTTTTTTCCCCTCATCATTATTAATTTATGATCATAATTATGATGATCATGAATAGTATTCCATTATAATCAGTAAAGCCCAGTTAAATTATTATATTATTTGGGCTGTGGTAATTGTTTGTTATCATTGTCAAGGTTGTTATAATTGATGTAATTATCAGTCGTGACTAGGATGGTAGATAAAGATACACTTTGGTTGACTTATGTGTCACCAAATTTTAGATCAAAGTATGGGCCTCTTAACAGAATTATATTTTCAAATAGTAATGTTAATTAAGTTTCATTGACTTTTTTGAAGCTTTAAAAATTTTTTTTGATTGACTCAAGCACTGTAAATTATGATTTCGTAATAACCCCAAACGAAGGGTTAATCGTAAATTCATACTTCTCGGATCAACTTCGTAGATTTGATTTTCTCTCAAAAAGAAGAAAAAAAAAATGAAAGAGATTTATGTCAAATGAAGTATACATATAAATATTTATATATAAGAGCCTTGAGGGCATCATCAACAATGACTTAAAATTTAAATTAATGAAGGTTTCACCATCACATATACAATATTTTTTTGTGCCGTATGAAATTAAATAATGTGGGTACTTTATGTAGGCTACATTGTCTTTCTGTTTGTTCATGTTTTCGATGAGTTTGTGTTCCATCACCAAAAAGAAATTTAAAAATGGAAATGAAAAAAAAAAAAAAACTGTTTTTTTTTTGTCATTTTCTTGTTTATTCTTCAATAATGATTTTAGTTTTGAAATGGGATCTTGCTCGACCCATGTCTCAATATGCTCCCCCAGCTCATCCCGGCCGTTAAAATAATCTAAAAGATATGTTTGGAAATTATATTAAATAAAACCAACATGAGAGAATTATCCATAATGTAAGTTAATTAATTAGGCCCCTAGATTGGTGATCTGGTTTGATTCCATTTGTCAATATTCAAGCCATAGATATGTCTACAAATTAACTTGTTTACATACATTAGTTTGAAGAATGACCTGTGTTTAAAATAAACTGTAATATAATTAATTAGCCTCAAGCTAGTTTCATATTATTTTTGTGTGATTATCTATCAGTTTGTTTTTTTTTTAATAAAAAATATATGGTACCAGAGTCTAATCTCGTGTTTCAACTATATATGCTATTGTTTTTCGATACATTTGTCTTTTCAGACTTCTAATTTACGTGATATTAAAATTTAATTTCGTATGTAATTATATATAGCTAGTTACCCATGTGTAATCATAAATTTTTAAAGGAATTTTCTGCTTTTCTCTAATTGAAATAGTTAATAGTACCCAAAAAATAACCTCGAATATTTTAACTCTGATCATACCATAGATGATTGAATTCTATGACTCAGCTATCATTGATAAATGTGATTATTTTAAAATCACATAAAAGGTCGGTCAATGAAGAATTATTAAACTAAATAATGGTAGGTAGTCCCCAAAATTTAAAAAAAAAAAATTGATTATGTTACCTTAAGTGGATTTTTAAGTTTCAATCGATATTTGGTTAGAGTAAGTGTCTAGCAAGAGTTGTTGGAGGCTATTAATTTAACAACTTATGATAAGTTAATTTTCTTGTATATATTAATTAGATGCATTGCCTTCGATTTTGTTGTCTTCTTCCTTCTTCTCTTTTAATATTCTCCCAATCACTTCCTCCCCCCCCCCCCATTGCATTTTAAATGATTGCCATTTAGTATTGAAGTATTATAACTTTTAAACTAAAATCTTTGAAAAAAAATAATTGTAATTATAAAATAAAAGATGATTGCGTACAATCGATATAATTTTTAAATAATAATTTCAACAAAAATAATAAAAATATTATATGTTCTTCATCATGTAAGTGTAGAATCCACTCAACTTAACTTTCACGTTATAACAGTTAGTATTTTTCTAAATACTTTAATATTGCATCCTTTAAATTACGACTGTCCAACTTTCATACCAAACATGATCTAAAAAGTTTTAACAAAAGTGATTTTATACTCTACAATAGCACTATTGAAGTGGATTTTTAACCTCTCCCGCTTAGCAGGCCATTCTTGACTTAATTATCATCAATTAGTGTTTAAGTCTTAAAAGAGTTAATAATATAACATAAAGTGACGTGTTACAAGAATTAATTACCATTCATATTTTATATATGTATTAATCAATGCGGAAAGCAAATTTTGTTAGTTATATCAGTCATGAAAGGTCAGACAAAATTAGGATGTAAACTTAAACATATTCAGAATCTGGGTATACTCAACAGTTTCTCTGCATGGATTGTACGGATCAAGAAAAAAAAAAAGTCACAAGACTTCATGATTTCTGGGCTCATTAAAAGACAAGTTATAATGTTATATTACAACTGGTTATTTGTATGATTTTGCTTCTGTTGGCTGTGTGAACCTCTCTGCCCAGCTTGATTTGATTTGGCAACAAAGCAAAACCAGACAATATTTTATTTTTTATGTTGAATCCAAAAATGATATCATCAAACAATACAAATTTGTATGCCATTTCCCTGTTTCAGTCATTTTACTTCCAGCTCATACTCTCGCATTTATTGGCCTCCATCACCTCAGTGAATAGACCTGAAAATTTCCGTTTGACGAGTTTCGGAAACGTTATTTTTCTCCTTTGAGGATTATGAAAATAACGTAAAATTTGGATCAATTTGTAAAACAGTAAAACTAGTCGACACACCATTTCCCTTAATTTAGTAGTAAAAAAATGAACATTTAAAACAGAAACATCCACAGAGTAGTAGACAAGTGGTCGATGAAGAACTGGTAGATAATCGACATATCGAGTGCTCAATTTTTGTGTGATATCGACAATAGGTCAATGCCATTACGTAGTACTATTTCACTTCAATTGATTTCCATTTAGAATTGTTGAATAAAAGGAAATTTTTACCAAATTAAGAGTTTATTTGTTAAATGTTTGACGTCTGAAATATTATTCATTCTATATATATATATATATTTTAAATTTATTTATTTATTCTTTGTAATTTATATCCCATTTTAAAATATTTACATCTTAATAGAAAAAAATGAACTTTTATAACTTTTATATAAATGGCAAGTAAATATTATATGTCAAAAATATCTATATTAAATATACTTATTTTTTAAATTATAAAACTTAATATTTTTATTCTTTTTGACTTACAAGGACATAAATGTCAAATAATTATATTTAAGATTTTTTTATTTATAAAAATAAACGTAATGTCTCTTATATTCATATATTAAAAAAATATACATATATCATGTAAATATTTATATTCAAACCACCTCAACCAAAAGAAAAAGAAAAAGAAAAAAATAGCTACCTAACTAAACATCTAGAACATTAAACTAAACTTTTAATTTTACTTATGACAGGAATAATAACTATTGCCCCCAAATAAAACTATATTTTTTTTATTCAAGTTCTTGTTTTTCAATTTATTTCTAACTAAAATCACACGTGGGACTTGAGATTTAATATCATTCATTCACTTGGGTCTAGTTGTGCCCCAAATTGCAAGGGAAAATACAGTGGAACCAAAACTGATTTTCAAGAAGAATAATTTGTTTCATTATCAGTCACATCACTGTCAGATTCATTGTCGTGTGTGTTTTGTGTGCACTCAGAGTTCACGAGGGGCACACAAAAAGCAGTAGGTCCCACCCAAAATGATTGAGATATCTTTGGGCCCACTTTCTAATTGTCAAACATATCAATGATAACTCACACTGCACATGACCTCCATCATCCTCGATGGACCGCATTCGATCAAATTACATTTCAACAATTTCCCCTTGTGGGATGCCACGTGTAAGATCTTAGCCCGAGAGTTCATGGAATAGAATGAGTCCGTAGGAACAGGGAATTATTTACTTCCTTCCTCATGCAATAGGATGATTATAGCCTTTCACCGTCTCGTTTCAACACACCCGTGAAAAGGACTAATCGAGGACTCGTACTTGACTCGACAAGTGCACGTGGCGACCGTTTATTGGATTTGCTTTCAGAGATCCATGCAGAGTGCGTGACTAACTTGACCCTCTTTTCCCTCTCTCTGAGAGTTCGTTTTCAGAGGAGGCGGCAAAATTCGAATTGACACCTGGCACCCATGCCTACCTTTAAGTAAAATCTTACCGTGTGGCCCCCATCAGACAATGACTCTCCCTGGCGCCCAAGTCACAGGCTCACAGCCTCAAAAATGCAACTAGCAAAATTAGTTTTTTTTTTTTTTTTGAGAATTATTAAAAGTAGTAGTTAAATAAAATATTATTACCATGTTTGATTCAAGATCTGATTAGCTATATTAAATTTAAAAAGAACATGGTCAATTTTCTCCACTTTAATCAATATATACTATTTATCTCATGTTGTTTTTATAATAGCTAATAATTCTTCAGACAGCATAAATTTATAATATTATCTATATTTTTAAATATATTTTTATTCATATTTATTATAAATTAAATAAGTCACATGAATAGAAATTAAAATAAAAAATTAAGTATTGAAAATAAGAAATATATGTTTTGATGTGAAAAAAATCAATAATAAAATATTTTTCTTGTGCTTTTTTATTTTATAAATATTTTCATATAATAAATATATAAGAAAACTATTATAAAATGATAAAAAATTATTATAAGAAACTTGAATGATAAATAAAAATTATCATAAAATAAATAATAAAATATTTTTCTTATACTTTTTACATTTAATTTTAAAATATTATAAAATATTTATTAAGACAAAATGTTTACAAAATAAAAAAAAAGTACAAGAAAAAATTTTAATAATCATTTTTTTGTTTCCATCAAAACATATAAAATTTTATTATTAATTTTTTTTCACATCAAAACATATATTTCTTGTTCTTAATAAATATTTTTTTCAATTTCTATTCATATGATTTATTTAATTTATAATAAATATAAATAAAATTATATTTGAAAATATGGGTAATATTGTAAACTAATGTTGTGAGAGGAGTTATTGGCTATTATAAAAACAACAAGGGGATAAATAGTATATATTAATTACAATAAGAGAGAAATTAACAATCCCCCAATTTAGAAAGACCTTTTAAAAAAAAGATGTAAAATAATAAAATATAAAGTAGTTTCGTGATTGTGTTCAGAAAATTATTTATGTAAATCTATTTTTACTATGCTGTATAAAAAGTTTGACTTAAAGTTTAATAATGTAAGTTTGGTTTTGTTAAGTTATATTTATTGTAAGTTACAGCCCAATAAAAACAATACAAAAAAATCATATATTGGTCCACCTGACCCCCCCGCCATATTACTCATTTTTACATGGTTTAACCAGACTGGTAGTTACAACCAATGTGACTGGGAAATTTTTCATAAAGTGTCTTCGTCACTGTTGTAATATCTCAGGCAACAAAGGTAACGGCCAAAGTTAAGTGTAGAGACCTTCCTAAAGCACAAATGCACATCTTGATTTCCTAAGATACCAAATTTTCTGGTACAAATTTACAAGCAGTTTGATTCATATTCCACGCTTTTGGGAAATCTACTTTCCTATAATGGTTTTTTTCAAACATCAGTAATACTTTTTGTCATCATCATAAAACATTTGCTCAGACCCAGATCATTCAAGTACCCAAAAAAAATTCAACTCAAAATCGACAATCATATCTGCCCAAGATCATTTTAGACATGCTTTTGCTGTTGATGGGCGCAAATAATTGAGAAAAAAGAGCTTGTTTAGACTCCATGCACGCATACAAAAAGTAAGAGAAGGTTGCCTTGACTACTATTATTTCTGCATTTATAAAAAGTTCTGAGCAGGCCCCAGATAGTCACCAATTTCTCAGCATCTCTCGCTTTTAAACATGCTAGTGCCAGCAAAACCAAGAAAAATGATAGAGCAACTAATATGTTAACATCAAGCAGGAAAAATCGGGCACTAGTCCAATACATAAAATAATAATGTTATGTCACATTTAGAATTCAGCAGTACTAAATGAGGCCAATGAAACTTCCTGGAAAGATTACATCATATGAGTTTGTGATGAGTTGGTCAAGATAATAATTGACTTGGAATTTGGAGTTTATGGTGTATGTTTTGTTGTTAAAAAATAGTGGCTGTGCCCAAAAATACATGATAAAGGCTACAGCATGTTTGGTATATGCAGTCTATTAATCCCCACATTGAAAACAAGGTAAGAGCTAGAGCATTACTGGAACACGCAATCCATCATAACTGAGTTGCACATCAAGACCCTCAGTCTCCATCAACTTCAGAAGTTCTTCATTCACCTTTTCATGATCCATCAAATGCATCATGCCTTTGTAAAAGCATAGGAAAGAAGATGAGTTTAGAATCTCTTTTGAATTCAAAGACAATGTAACATTAAGGAACAAGTAACAATTCAGAAACAGAAACACGTAAATTCTACACTATAAAAGGAGAAATTAACATACCAATGAAAAGTGTTCTCTTTGGTTGAATTTTCCGCACTTCCTCTAAAGCCTGAAAGGAAAAATAGTTAAACTCATATTTGATAATGTAAATTGATTACCTGAGTATGCCAAGAATTTGTCTACCCTTGGAAGTCCAAAGTGTGTTGAAGAAGACCGATCAGGCCTTAAAGCATCCTGAAAAAATCATTTGACATTTAAGCTTAAAACAAACTGTACTTATGTACATACATAAAACTTAAGTATACATGCAAACAAGAAAAAATGTGTGTGTATCTTTGCATGTGAGAGAGAGAGAGAGAGAGAGGACCATTATCAGGATTTCACAGTCTTGCAGAAAGGGATAAGTTTCTTCAGGTATCTCACTGACATCACTGGAAAAAAGAAAAAACAGCAAAGTTTCAAATTCAAACTTCTGGAGTCTGAAAATAATGAAAGCATTACATTTCCACAAACAAACCATATTCAGAGCATTACCTGATGTAACAAATATTACCAAAACGAAATCCAAGGGAACGGTAACCAGCACCATGCCACACTGGTAAAGGTGTAATCTGAAGCACAATATTTTTAAAGAAAAATCACTCTGCATCGTAAACTGTTTTTCAACTTGGCTACATAACACTTTTGTCATATTTTATGTTTAGGTTTACATTGGAAGAACAGAGAATTGTGAGACCAAGTCACATAGACATCCAGGAGAGATGCAAAGAAGCAAATGGTCATCTAAAAAACCATTCCATTAAACAGCAGTCTTTAATTGGACCTTAAGAGTCCTTTAAAGATGAATAGACATCAAAATGAATTCTTGCTTTGAGATGAATCCTACTTCTGTCTTTGCAATCTTGATTTATCCTTACTAAGTCCAAGTGAAAAAGCCCTCGCCAAACAACTTTTTTTTTTAATTTCTGAATATTTTCCTCAGCTTCATAATTTAAATACAAATTCCCAGAGAGACTTTTTATTGTACTTAATTTCAGAAACTGTTGTTTGACAACACGTGAGGAATTGACAGCCAATTTAGGGCACCAATTTATGAAACCAGTTCAAAAACTCATATATCAGAGAGTTATGGATTTCCACTTTAATCCTAAGTGAACAATTGTTACCTTTAAATCTTGTACAGTGAATGGCTCCTCATCAATGATATTAAATTGCAGCTCTGAAACTGCAGCACCAGGTATAATCCCGCTTGTATCCACTAAATAATAATGAGTCTTCTTCATTACCTGAAATTGTTTTAATAATTAGTGCCAAGATCAAATGAAGTTGAAAACTACACAATATGCTATGCAATAAAGGCAGGATTGCATTTTGGACCTCAAAATCACGCATTGCAACGTAAATTGGAATGTGACGCTGTACATTGTTCGTCCAGTCTCGAAGATCATCCAAACCTTCAAAAAAAAGGGGGTAAAAAATGAAAAATAATTTAAAGGCCAATCTTAGAGCATATATGTGCTTCTATTTCAAAATCCAATAATAATAAGATGACGAAGAGCAAACTTAATGCAGTGTCATAAATTCATTTGTTTGATTAAAGAAAAAGAATCAGAAAGTGTTGTCAGAGACCTCCAATTGCATCAGCATGAGAATGAGTAATTATAACCGCATCAATTGTTCTTATCCTGGCAGAAATGCAACTAGTTATGATAAGGCAAGTACCTGACATATACCATAGCAGAATTTGCAAAACCATCACAATCTAACAACTTCCGACTTTTTCATATACATAAATGCTTTAAAAGAAACCAAGCAGGCTAGCTGAATGAAGACAATTTAAATAGCATATTATCCATTGAGAGAAATGCTCTATGCAATATACATTTAGAACTATTCTAAACAATTACGTAGCATCAATTATAAATTGTAATAGGTGGTTAC
Source organism: Citrus x clementina (assembly GCF_000493195.1). Taxonomy (NCBI): domain Eukaryota; kingdom Viridiplantae; phylum Streptophyta; class Magnoliopsida; order Sapindales; family Rutaceae; genus Citrus; species Citrus x clementina. The sequence continues at coordinate 6,575,498 of NW_006262075.1, read as the reverse complement.
TTCAATTCATATCTAATGCTTGGCATGCGTATGAAAACACATTTATGCTTGTTTAGGCCAACTGGTCATAGAGACAAAATTTTAAGTGCAGAACTACTTCTCTCTAAGATACATCTGTGCCAAATATCAATAGGAATTTAGTTTTTTTTTTTTAAAAAAAAATGAACATTTAAATCTCCTACATATGAAACAAAAACATCAAATAATTTGGATGTCAATAAATTAGTGCTTCAATAATCAAATCTCCTATATTTATCAATAAAAAAATCTTCAGCAAACATGGAACACTGGTAATGGTAACAGAAGAAACCAAGCACTCAAGGAAACAAGGTTTGAATTGTGCTGAAAAACTATGAAGATGGAATCAAAATCATCAAGATATTTGTTCAGATAGAATATAATCATAAAAATTTACTAAGTGATAAACTGAACTCTATGAACAAATGCAGAAGTTTCACTTTCATTCCAGTTTGTTACATTGGATCAACAATCATCCTAGAACAAATGGGACACTCACAGGTCCTAAATAAATTCATATCTAATCAGTACAGTGTCTAAGACTAGAAGTTGAAAAGTTTTGGTATGGGGTTCTTTTGAAGGGGAATCATAACATACTCGGGACACTAAAATAATACCACCCCTACATTATGAGGCCAGTATTTTTGCAACTACCAACATTTTTTAATCTGAAGTACACAAAATCTTGTGCACCACAGAACCTATGTGACATGGTCCTTTATAATTGCAAGCAACTTATTGCAACTATTCTGCATTCATATGTAGCAATGTCTAACAAAGTACCAACATGCAAAGCTTGCACAAGCTGCAGTCATATAATCTCAACTGAAGTAACTGACATCTTAAACGGCCTTCATAAAGACTTTCCAAGTGAATGAAGTAAAGACTGACCCATAGGCAGGAAACCAACGAAGAGCGCTATGGTAGAAAAACCTGCAAAATAGAAGTTCAAAAGAAAATTCTTGCCATATAAGTTTGGGAATTACATAAACTCGTCAAAATTGCTCAGTTATAAGGTCCATCTCTTTTACTATTTCTAACTTTGGGACCAATTTTAGTCTTAAGGAAAAATAAATTTCCATCTCATTTCCCAGATTCAATCAATGTTTAATTACATAATTTTTATAAGCCCAACTAGATTTTTATTATTGTTTATATATAAGCACATATCAAGACAATTAGATGGAAACAGTAGGAATTGAAAAATTAGCAGCAAATGATAATAAGAAACAGAAGCGATTTCAGCTAAACCATACCAAGAGACCAATACGATCAAATTGGGAGTATCTTTCACTTACTTGCCAGCATCTATTAAAATGTTTCTCCTTCCAGATGGCCCAGGATAACGAATAAGGATACTTGTGTTGAGTCTCCTATTTTTATTACCAGGTTCGACAGCTTTTGTGCACACCTGTACATAAGAGGGATTCAATGGAAGTCTCCAAAAGATTTTGTGCATTTAGTGTCAACTCAAGTATAGAAGTCTCTATAGTATACCGGGCATTTTTTTGAAGGATTAGTTAGACAGCTGACACGAGGAATCCCTTCACTAGTTCCTGTCCCCATAAATACAATTTCAGATTGCTGAGCAGGTAACTGCACTCCATTATCCCCATTTGCCAAATCTGTAACCCAATTTGGATCACTAATAGGTTATCTATAGCTATGAATGATAGCAGACAACACAACAATATCTGCAGCAGAGACTTCATATAATTTTCCTTCAAGCGGAAATAAAATCCACCAAAAGGTTGACACTGCCTCCTCACTTGTAACAAATTAACCTCACTATCAGCTACTCCTCACAATGCAATGTTTTCTTTAAGCAATACATTCATAAAAAGGATTTTTGTAAGTCCATCATTATATCTAAATTTACTGAAAATTAAAGCTTTTCAGCTGCCAGATAACAAGCTAAGAATTCCTCAAACATAAAAGCTTCCAGTCTATGAATGCACATTAAAAATTACAGATATAAAAAGAAATATCCAATTAAATGTGCAAAACCAAGAATCAATCATCCATATCGATCACACCCGGATAAGTTAACACCATTTACAGTTGCATGTAAAGCAAAGATGGAAAATAATTCATGGAAACCGTTAATACCCAGAAATAAAACTTAAAAATTTATATCGAAACATACTAGATTGAAGGCAAGCTTGAAGAATCCTCTTGAAAGGAAAGAACCCAGATGTTGGGAGTGAAATTTGAGAGGTGTAAACCGATATTTGGCGTCTGCAAGGAGCAAAACAGGACACTGAGGATGGGCTTGGCCTCACCGTGCCTAAAAATGATGCCATTGACAGAAAGTTCTAATTTTTCTTCTTTTTTCAGATTTTTTTAAAAAATTGTCTCATAACTTTTTACTTTTTGAACTTTTTCGGCTTTTTTAGGGTTCTGAAAGGGCATTTTGAGGAAAGTGAAGAACTCGGGAGACTCTGGAAAACGAGCGGCGACAACGCTGACCCGATTTCCGAGATGGGTAATTTTAAAAAACATATCCTGACGTTTGAGGCAGTTGCAAGTAAATAGCGAAAATTAATTTATTTGTAAATATCCTTTCACCGTTAGTTAAATTTTTTGTTAACAATTAGTTGACTTTGAAAAGATGAAATTACCCTAATGATAGTTTTTATACACGACATTGCTAAAAATCAGCTGAGAAATTTCAAGTCTCAAGATAAATTGCTTGGTCAATTGATTAGTTTATACAATGACTCAGTGAGTGGTCATTACCTCCATTTCACATAAACTTCGTGAATCATCAAAACAACACAAAATCAAAGGAAACGAGATGCATTTATGGAAGATCCATCATGGCAAGAACAATCTCCACGAATGCTCAACGTCCTAGAAGCTCTTAAGCAAGCCTTATGTCACGGGATGAGTGTTTTGCGCAGCTAACCCGTGCGGTACTTAGACAACTTTGTCGAATGTTGCTAAGTAAGCCTAGAGCTTCTCGAACTAGAGAAGAGAGCAATTGAGCCAAAGAAGAAAACTTGTATTGCACAAAGAGAGAATACAATGCTTGAGTTGCTTACAATGCTTGTTGGATACAAATGCCTAATGCCATCCCATATTTATAGGGGAGGCTTGCCAAGCTCTAGAGATTCTAGAGAATTCTATCATTTCCTAGCTATTTACATGTGCTGGAATTCTATGGAGAATTCTAGAGTATTTACAAGCTCACATGTACTAGAATTGCCTAGAATGTTCCGGAATTGGGCCAAGCTAGCACTCTTGGCCTTGTGTTGGCTCTCTAGCCCGAAATTGTGGGCAATTGAGCTAGCGAATTGGGCGGTCCGCAACACTTAGTTGAGAAGTCGACCTCCAAGCGCACCTTAATTCCAACTCAGTTGAGTTCAACTCATCCGCCATTAAAGCTCCGCTCAAGCTCGAAACCGAATATGATGCCCTCCTCTCCAAGGACCCACATTTCCCTACTCTCGCTCAACACCTCGTCGACCTCAAAAGCCTCGTCTTAACCTCCATAGAGAGCACGACCATAATAGCCTCAAAAGCTTCTTGACTTGATGAGTCTCGACTCACTCCATCATTTGAGTCGCTGGCTCCATCGAGACTGAAATTGAAGCCCGGATTGATAGAGAGCATGTTGAGGGACTCAAAAAGGCTTTGAAACATGTGAATGGAGATGGTGGCAATAAGGATGACTTGGTGAAGCTGCTGAATTAGTTCGAGGACCGAGTCTCGTAGGGGTTCAATCGCGGGTTGAAAGATTTGGTGCTCAAATCAAATGTTTTTTCATTACTTGAAAAGATTCTGCACTAAAACCAATGGCGTGCATGCATCTATGTGGGTCAAGTGTTAATGGTCCAACAATTCAAGCTTTAATAACAATGAACTCAAAGCGCATTCAATTAAAGGCTTTTGGAAACTCATGAAATTTGGATCTCAGAGCATAGTGACTACAAAGGCAGGTCTCAGTTATCGTGCTCGAGTCACCAGATGTTGCAAAACTTTTAGTTCTTGCACGAATTGTCATAAATGCCCCTAACTACCTAAACAAAGATTAAACAGAACAAAATGTAAGGGGGTGCTTACAAATAAATAAATTTTCGCCATCTACTTGCAACTGCTTCAAACCTCATATGAGGTTTTTAAAAATTACCCTTTCCGAGATTAACAGTCTTTTATTATAATGCTCATAAAGTAAAATTGACATGAATGTTGTCATATTTTGCACTTTCTCTGAACTTGAGGGGGAAGATATGTAGTTATCCATCATATTCTTTGCGCAGTACAGAATTTGGCAAATGGATTTTGGGCATATTCCGATGGCGATTAGGCCGAATGCAAATGTTAATGCCTTGAATTGATATCGAGGAGTCAACTTCCAATTGAAAGGTGGTATGCTTGGGTTGGACAAGTCACTGTACATCTAGTCATTTTTTTCTCTCAATTTAATTAACACAGTTCCCAAATTATCCTCGTTAGTCATTATAATATTTTTCTTTTAACAAAAATTTTCAAATTGAAGCGAGAAATACTCGTTCTTAGGTGGATCCTGCTTCTTCCCAAATAAAAATGGACATTTTCATTTGCCGCAATAGACGTCAATGGCACCACCTGTATCTAACACCCACAATGTGTCGAAGTTGATCACCCTTCTTTTTGAATCATGAAATTCATCTTATTCCTCGTAAACAATTTGACAAATTGACCATAAAGATTTCCTTAAGTTGTAATTTAACCAAAACTTTCAATTTCAATAACTCAAACTCGCCATTTTGTTTATGTAATTATTTTGTTCTGCCATTTGTATTTGCTATCAGAAGCTTCAATAGGTGATAACAACGAAGTCAATTTTCATGAACCATACTACTCAATCTGCATTTTTTTCTTCAACTGATTTTTCATCATACAAGCACTTCAATTTGGTTGTATTTAAGAGGTGGGGTATGCTTGAGTTGGACAAGTCACGGTACATCAAGGTAGTGTTTACTTGCTGGAGTGGGAGTGTAGAGTGTGGATTCCTCCCACTCCAGTATTTACTTACCTTAAAAAATGAGAGAGTGGGAGTGGGAATCCATGGGTCCCACTCAATTTTGGAGTGGGGAGTGAGATTCCCACTCCCATGGGGGGAGGTGGGAGTGGGAATCCACTCCCCCCTCTTCCCATTTTATCCTTATAATTAAAATTAAAATAAATAAATAATATTTAATAAAATAAATAATATCATATTTATTAAAAATAATAATTATATCATATTTATTTTATTAAATTTAATAAAATAAAAATAAATAAATATTATATTTAAATTAATAATATTAAACATTAATTTTAATAAATATTAATTAATTATTTATTTAATAATAATAAATATTTTATTCTAAAAAATATTAATTTTGTACTATATTATCAATAATAATATTTCATTTGTGTTGCTATTATTAATAATTTTTATTCACATAATTTAAATTAAAATTAATAAAAAATTATGATTTACATAATTAAGAATATTAGTAATTATTATTAATTTATAAATATAATAAAATATTTATTTTATTTTCCAAATATATTTTTTATTAATTTTTTAATTACAAATTATAATTTTGTACATAAGGATAAAATTATAATTTAAAATAATTTACTCTCAATCCAAGATAAAGTAAACAAATAATTGAGATTTTGATTGACAATCCATACTTTTATTTAGTCTAAGTAAACACCCTACTCTCACTCCCACTCCACACTCTTAATCCAAAGATTCCCACTCCAATCCAAAAAGTAAACGCAGCACAAGTTTCTTCAAGATCTTGTAAAAGCTCGAGATTTGCATCCGTCTGGGCCAAGCAACCCGACAGGTGTCTTATGTCAAAGACTTGCATGCAATCTGGAAACAATATTTATTATTCTAGTCCAACAACAAATAAGAAAAAAAATGTGGCCGCATTCTCACCGCAGGCTTTAATCTCTCTCTCTCTCTCTCTCTATCTTTTTATTTCCTTGTGAATGTTATTGCTATGTTCTTCTCTGAAGGAGCTGACTTCAAAATATAAGAAACTTGCACCTGTAACCTGCTGATCAGTTAATCAATCAAGAGCCAAGAGGGACATAGCCTTATAATATACAGTGCCTTAGATTAAGAGGACTCCAAGCCTTCCGAGACTTTATTTTATTATTATTTTTTGAATACTAGTTACACACCATATTACTGTATTACACAGATATTTACAACTGTTATCATAATAATATACTGATATTTACAATCAGATATATCTAACTTGAACTTATATATGATTACATTAAATTCTATGAAATACATACCCAATCCCAGATAAATTGCTCTTACAGATAAGGGATGCCCCTACTTTACTTACATTTCATAAGAAAAAAGATATTATAAATGTTTTAACCCCTATAATATTTTTATGGGGACTTGAATCGCTTGTGAGGACAGCAACCCACCACTTCGACGAAAGCTGAAGTGGCTTCCGAGACTTTATTAGATATTTGCAATGTGTGTATATAAAAGCTGATATTGGAAATCTTGGAATCATATGTACGCTGATACACATGAAATCTTTGAGGTGGATACGCCGAAAAGAACAAAAAGGAAAAGTCTTCATTCGCTAGCTATTGATCATTAATTTGAAAATAGCTTGGTGACGACTTTCTGGCTTTGAGATTTCCACAATTTTGGACGGAGATTTCGTGTGGCATGGACGTTGTGGACCTCCTCATCCTATTTTCAAACGAGTGATATTTGAGCACGATATTTGGACTCGACTAGCTTACAGATTCTGTAAGCTACAGACTGCAGCATCAGCCGTTGGATGTGGAGTGAGAAATTAAACCATAGAAAATGGGACGGTGGGATGACGGGAGATGTTAGGTACAGAATCTGTACCATAGGCAGGTCCACGATATTTAATCAATTTCTCTCGTGCTTCTAATGTTTCTCCGACCATCTAGTCAAATATATTTTTATTTATTTTAAAAGTAAAGCTCATGTCCTTGGAGAAAATTGTCGATCATGCCCATGTCCTTGCAGTAATTCAATTTATGAAGCAAGTACTTAAATTTAATGCAATCGTTTAAATTTCTAAAAATTAATAGATTCTGAATTTAATACGTACCTCTCAAACTTTTGGGGAAAAATAAATAAAATCATATTTTGATTTCTATCATTTGAACGTGTTTACTCTTCTGGTCACACATGTCTAATCAATATCCTCAATTCCTTGTTTTCGCTTGGCAATGTTATAAAAGGTTATAAAAAAGTCTATTTTGCACAATTTCTGCCGGTTGAAGATTGAAACAATAATATGATAATTCCCATTATCGGATGCGCATGTACATATCATATTGTTTGAGCCTGGAGCTATCCAATTAACGAACAGTTCCATTTATTTGACCTTGGTGGTTGGACTTGGACATTTGTGTGGCAAATGAATAGGCAAAGTTGCATTAATTGGAAGATTCTTGATCGCCCTTCTTGGAACAGAAGAGACCGACATAATATTTTTTTTCATTAATGCTTATCACATGCGTCATGATTTTATCCCGTTTCCGTATTTATTGCTTAAAAATTTAAAAAAAAAAAATGGGGACATAATCCATTATCCTTACAAGTCTATCCAAACAACCCAACCTATATTCAAAATTGAAAGCAAAACGAAATTAAAAAAAAAAAAAAACAAATCGAAAGACGAGAAAACATCATTTGTTTTAGCTTATTTTATATTTGTGAGTTATTAGTTTAATAGGGATGGGTAATGAGCTTTTGTAAAATCAAACTGACCAATCAAATTCTAAAGAATCGAGCTTTTAGACCGCACGGGGTAAGTTGAGACATTTCAAAATCAACGGGACACTTAATTTAATAATAATAAGTTGAAAATTTAGATGGAGCATTTCGATTGGGGTCACATTGTTAATTACATAATTAGGATATTTTCATAGAACTTGATTATTTATTTTATTTTTTTCATGATTTCTCTTTCACCTTTTAATATTTTCCAATTACATCGCGGCGAAGTCACGATCATGCATGCATGTTGCCATAGTATCGTTCCTCTTACACGAGAGCGGCTAACGTGATCAACTTAAATTCCTATAGTCTCCATGTGAACACCGTCTGCGAAACACAAATTTTTACTTTTAAAAAATGGTAGTATTCAGGAGTTTCCTTGAGAATCTTGACAACTATTTAGCCTGTAAATCAACGATGACGATTGTGAATTAAATCAATTTTAAAACGAAAAAGACTCGTTGACTAATACAATCCATCTCCTATATATCTCGCGCGATCGTCTCCCAATGAGGCCAAAAAGAAAATTCTCACAACCCGACATGGGCAGAATTATTTATTTATATTTCAATAACCCTAAATTTGATTGATGTGCACGTTCAAATAATATTTCTTAGCTGTGGTTGGCTCGAATGGCGCCTGGGGCTGGGCACACGCTAGCTCCGAAATGTATGCGCACATGATCAAGTAAATATTATCAACTTGACAATATATTAAATCCAACGAACGAACCGTATATATTTAATGTTTAATTATAAATTTCTTGTTGAGTAACAAATTTCAATTTTTAATTTAATCCCGGCCGCCGTCCGTCATGTACCATTGTGCATCTGTATAATGTTTAATTATAAATTTCACCGCCAATAATCAACCGGCTTACCTAGTTCTAAACTTAACAAGCATTGTTAATAAAAATTATTTAACATATATTATTTTGGGATCAATCTGGCCTAGCTAGTTGCTTTTCAAAGTTAGCAAGAAATTAATATGGCGCTGAAAAGGGTTGGAAGCACATGCTGACTTAAAAATAAAATAAAAATTTAATTGTTTTTGTTTGAATAATTTATTTATCATTAATTATCCTAAAAGTCTTCGGGAAATTTATGAAAATAACCATAAAATTTTTGTTATTTTCATAATTAACCCTCTCAACTTTTTTCTATCAACATTAGCCAAATACAGGCTTTTCTCTCCAAATTACCCTTCTTTACAAACAAAAAACAACTTTCGTCAAACCAAAGGCAGCTTTCCACTCTTGAATCATCAACCAACGGCGGCGATAAAAGACAACGATAAAAGTGAAATCCGATTATAATCTATCCGGATCCAACACTAATCGGCATCACATAGTGGTATGAGTTATTTTCTGAACTTGCTCGAGAGTTTCAGTGAACTGCGAGTCGGGGTGAATATGGCGACAGGCTGCCTGTCGCACGAAACTTGGTGCGACATGCAGCCTGTCGCACGAAACTTGGAGCGACAGGCAGCCTGTCGCACCAAAACTTGGTGCGACATGCAGCCTGTCGCACCTAAACTTGGTGCGACAGGCACCTGTCGCACCAAAACTTGACCATTTGGTGACCACTGGTGCGACAGGCCATTTCTTCTTCTTGCTTTCACCTTCTGCACCTGTCGCACCAAGGTCATTTCTTCTTCTTACTTTCACGTGCAATATATTCTCCCATTCTAAGCCAAGTCACGGGCCGACCACCAAAGAGAGAACACCGAGCTCATCTAAAGCTAATTATTCATTGACTTCTGTAGAATTCGAATTAAGCCAGTGATTACAAATTACAATACTCCAAACCTAAATAACAAAGTAAGAGCATGCATGTTTGTTGCGCCTCACTCTACTCTACAATAACAGTTTTACTTTATTAAAATTTGTAGTCAATTTACAAACAGAAGTACATGGGACGTTACATGGTCTTCGAATCTTGCAATACGAGGACTTCTTGTAAATCTGAATGACTCCTCCTGAAAGACATCTCTCTAATCGTGTCCAAAATAGGCCTCCAAGATCGTTTTACAGGAGACCTTCTCAACGCCGTCGGCCATCCGATTTGGGCTTCTGGTTGGCAAGTTCCAAGCCGGGCTTGATGAACTACGGCTGTACGGATTTGGTGACAGAGTTTTTCTTCTGGGTGAATTATTAGCCTGAGATTTGCCAGCGGATTTGGCTTGCGCTGTGAGCTTTTTCACAATACCTGCCAAGTCAATAGGAGAAAATTCATTTCCGAATGTTGAGGCTGGCAGTACAAAATAAATACGCCCTGGTTCCAGGAGAGTTTCAGCTGTCAATGGCTTTAAGCTAGCTGCAGACAGAAGCTGAGCTGCCGTGAATACAAAATGCTTTGGTGGCCGGCCCGTGACTTGGCTTAGAATGGGAGAATATATTGCACGTGAAAGTAAGAAGAAGAAATGGCCTGTCGCACCAAGTGGTCACCAAATGGCCTTGGTGCGACAGGTGCAGAAGGTGAAAGCAAGAAGAAGAAATGGCATGTCGCACCAAGTGGTCACCAAATGGCCTTGGTGCGACAGGTGCCTGTCGCACCAACACTTCCAGGCAACGAGCTCCAACATATGCTCTTCAATTCTTCTAAACCAAACTTATATCTAGCTGCTGGAGGTTTGGAACAAAAACAAGCCACGTCAAGTCCTTCACTTCGCACCCATTTATTACAAATTCAAATATCTCAGATTCACCAACGCCTTCATCTCTTCCGGCAGCCCACGTAGGGAAGTCCGAGACAGAACGAGCTTCTCTGATCTTGAAGATTACGAGGTCAGTGAAACCGAGTCCAAAATCTCTGACGACGCCATTTCCGAAATGGAGCGTGTTTCTATTGCCGCCATGGCTGATTTAAAGGCTTGACAGAATCGGCGAGTTGTTGCGCCAAGGCAAGCTCACCAACATTATGGAGATGAGAGAGAGGGGTATTTTGGTCTCAAAGGCTTTTTTATGGCTAATGTTGATAGAAGTTTGTTTGGGGGGTTAAGATGAAAAAAGCCAAAATTTTTATGACTATTGGTGTAAATTTTCCAAAGTCTTTTTCCAAAATATATGAAAATTTTAAAATATGAAGATAGGCACTTCTTTACTCTTTTCTATTCTAAAAAGTTGAGATTTATACATTTTGTGTCAAAATATTTTTTTTCTTTTAAGGTAAGATAATTTTTTTCCAAATCAAATTTTTAAAACGCAGACTTGTGTACTTATAAAAGTTTTTGCATCAAATTTTTAGGGATTCAAAGTTTTTATGATATAGTCAAATAATTTTCATCATTATAAAATGATTAAGGATAGTGTAAAACACTAAATTAGATTTATTTCTCTCGGACATCGCTAGATTGTATATACACACCGAAGAAATTAATAAAAATGCATATTGACTTTCTGACTTGCTTGTTTCTGCGAAGTGAAACTCACGGCTTCTGAGATCTTTCTCACTCAAAACCATTTTGATTCTTCTAAACTTTTCAACTTTCTGCTAGCAGATCAGCTTCATTGACCAATGGGATCACATGGTATTAAATATATTTTATCCATTTCCAATTTTTTCAAACAACAACTCTGGATTTTTCTATATAAATAGAGCCTGCATTGTGCTGGTCTTCTCATCCAATACCGACCTTGCAGGCCACAGCATCATGGCCAATTTTTATCTCAGTTTATTCCTTTTCTTTGCTCTCTTTCTTGGCCATGGTGTTGTTGAGCTCCAAGCTTCTCACCATGTTTACAGAAACCTTCAAACTTCTCAATCTACTTCACCTAATCAACCTTACAGGACTGGCTACCATTTCCAGCCTCCCAAGAATTGGATCAATGGTAATTCCTTTTCATTTTTCCCTCTCTTTCTCAACTCTTCATTTCTTCCTTATATCTCCTAACAGTTGTCTTTTTCGTCTCTGGTTTTTGTCATGACTGTGGCAATGGAAAAATTTTGGTGTCATTATTTGGATATATATGCAGATCCCAATGGTAAGTAAATTAGTTTCCTGATAATCATTCTTCTACTTGTCATAATTATCTTTATTTTTTTCTTTTTGAGAAATAATTGATCTTATATACACAAACGGACGTTCATTTTTTAGCTAGATATATCTTTTCTTAATTCAAAGTTGGCTTATGAAAACTCCATTGTTGTAATGGGTGTACATACCTTTAGGTGTTATGATTTACAAAGGAATTTATCACCTGTTCTACCAATACAACCCAAAAGGAGCAGTATGGGGCAACATTGTATGGGCTCACTCTACATCAAAGGACCTGATTAACTGGATCCCACATGATCCAGCCATCTACCCATCACAGCAGTCCGATATCAACGGTTGCTGGTCGGGTTCAGCCACAATCCTGCCTGGAGAAAAACCAGCCATTTTTTACACTGGAATTGATCCACATAACCGACAGGTCCAAAACCTGGCCGTGCCGAAAAACTTATCTGATCCTTACCTTAGGGAATGGGTTAAGTCACCAAAAAATCCATTGATGGCACCTGATGCCATGAATCAAATCAATACAAGCTCATTCAGAGACCCAACCACAGCATGGCTTGGCCCTGATAAGAGATGGAGAGTGATCATCGGCAGCAAAATTAACAGAAAAGGGTTAGCAATTTTGTACAGAAGCAAAGATTTTCTGCATTGGATTAAGGCTAAACACCCTTTACATTCTGTTAAAGGCACAGGAATGTGGGAGTGTCCTGATTTTTTCCCTGTTTCTACTTATGGCCTAAATGGTCTTGATACATCGGATATGGGACCCAACACTAAGCATGTGCTTAAGGTTAGCTTGGATGATACTAAGCATGAATATTACACAGTTGGAACATATAGCACTGCTAAAGATAGATATGTTCCGGATGAGGGTTCCGTGGAGAGTGATTCAGGATTGAGATTTGATTACGGAAAATATTATGCTTCCAAGACTTTCTTTGATAGTGCCAAGAACAGGAGGGTTTTGTGGGGTTGGGTTAATGAGTCATCAAGTGTTAATGATGATGTCAAGAAGGGCTGGGCTGGAATACAGGTAATTTGGTATTGAATATTGCTTAACTAAGTTGGAAATGTTGACTAGCATATGAAGTCTACAATTTAAAAACTCTTGCTTTGGACTAAATTTGCAGGCAATTCCCAGGAAACTTTGGTTAGATAAATCTGGCAAACATTTGGTCCAATGGCCTGTTGTTGAAATCGAAAAGTTACGTGTAAACCAAGTGCAAGTGCCTAGCAAATTGCTGAAGGGAGGATCTGTGATTGAAGTTACTGGCGTTACTGCTGCTCAGGTTAGTTCATGTTTATATGCAAGTAAATTGGTAATGAATAAAAGAAGGCATATTTGGGTTTTTGCCAAGTATCAATAATATGTCCTAACCCACTACGCTAAAGTCCCAAAATTCAACTTTGGTTGTTTTTGTATTACAGGCAGATGTTGAGATTTCATTTGATGTAAGTGATTTTAAGAAGGCAGAAAAGCTGGACCCAGGGTGGACCAATCCACAGTTGATTTGTAGCCAAAAGGGTGCATCAGTTAAAGGCGCTCTTGGTCCATTCGGGCTGCTCGCTTTGGCTTCAAAAGATTTGAAAGAATACACAGCAGTGTTTTTCAGAATATTCAAAGGCGAAGACAAGAAGTTTGTGGTGCTTATGTGCAGTGACCAAAGCAGGTCTTTACAATTTTTCTCTTTCAACATATCATCAATTTCACACCCAACATCATGTTTTCAAACTCTTTTTCTTGTTTTATTATGACAGGTCTTCCTTGAATAGTGATAATGATAAGACCACTTATGGCGCTTTTCTGAATGTGGACCCAGTTTATGAAAAGCTGTCGTTAAGGAGTCTGGTGAGTTAACCATAACATTCCCACTACAAGCAAATTGTCAACCATTTTCAATAGTGTCTGAAAATTTTGTAACGCATTTTATGGTACGTTCCTCTTACAGATTGATCATTCAATAGTGGAGAGCTTTGGTGTTGGAGGCAAAGCCTGCATCACAGCTAGAGTGTATCCAACTTTGGCAATTGATGATTATGCCCACTTGTATGCATTCAATAATGGCACTGAGAATGTCAAAATCAACGGCCTGAGTGCCTGGAGTATGAAGAAAGCTCAACTTTATTAAAATAAGAAAAGGGTGCAGGAGTTGGAAGAAGACAAATAGAAGCAACTAGTGACAGATTCAGTTAACAGATTCTTGCGAGTAAGCCATTATGTAACAAGCAAAAGGGTCATTTGTTTTTTCTGCAGAGTACCTTTTTTTCTAAAATATGTTTATAATTAGAGTAAAAGTGTATTTCTATTCCCATTGAATACTCTTGTTGTTATTCAGCTTGTTTGTAGGCTCCCAATAAAGAATATTAATTAAAATAAGTTTTACAGAAACTGTTGCTCCAGCTCACGCAGTGGGCTCTAAAGACTGAGAATTTGTGCAGATGCATGCATGCATGCTTTAATCTCTCAATTTCAATTAAAAAAATCAAATAAATTAGCGCATATTTTTGTTTTTTCTAACTAATTACAAAGAAATTTGTTCTTACAGAATCCCATTTCTAACTATTATTGGGGGTAAACTATTATTGGGGGTAATATTATCTTTTTAAAATCAACAGTTAGTTAATGAAAATTTTAACTAACAGTAGGGGGCCTTTTACAAATAAAATGATTTTTACCATTTACTTGCAACAGCTTCAAACCTCAGGGGAGGTTTTTAAAAATTACCCTTTTAAAAAGTAACGAAAAACTTCAATCTTCCCAAGAAGACTATAAGGCTGACTCATTTAACCATGCCTAAAAGCCAATAAACAACAGGGCATATATTTTCATTTCAACATGTATTTACTTGTAACAGTTGTAAGTAACAATGTGTTGACAATGAGCACTTGCAAAAAGTCTTATTAGATAACGGAACCTATTAATACATAGACAATTTGCTTTCGAAAATAGAATATAAAATTTCTAATCATAGACAATTTTAGTTTACCCAATCTTATTTGTGGTACTTTTAAGGATTTAAGATAACTCAAATTTTAGTATAAATCCTTAATGCAAGGCAGTCCATAAGTGTCTCAGCTAATAATTCGGCTCAATCTTGACCAGATTTTAGTATAAATACATGTTCGTATTCTTTAATCAGAAGCAATATTTGTTATATATACTGGTTCCACAAACATGGCCAAGTTTTCTTTATGTTTACTTCTTTTATTTACTGTTTTATTTGGCCATGGAATTGTGGAACTTGAAGCAACACATCACATTTACAGCAGACTTCAAACTCCTCAAAATGAAACTAAAACGCCATGGGATTATAGATTTCAACCTTACAGAACAGGTTACCATTTTCAGCCTCCATGGCATTGGATCAATGGTAATTTTCTTCCACCGATTTAATTTTTCTTTTTCTAATTTCCATTACTTTTTTTAATCGACTTGTTATCTCTAACATTTTTTTTTTATTTGAACCTCTGATCATTCTGGCGTGGACAATTATGTTATGCAGATCCCAATGGTTAGTACTTTTTTGCTCTTGCTCTACCTAGTTGTCAAATTGGTTTCTTAACTATATATTTTCTCTCAATTGTAAGAAATAATCAAATCTAAAATCATAGATATGTATAATACTAAATATTACGAGTATATGAGCAGATGTTATTTATGGTTTAAGATATTTGCTCATAATGTAATATTTTAAAGCTCTAAAAGAAGTCAATAAAATTGTATTATTTAGATAGTCAAATATGCGTATCTTTATCTAAATCATTTTATATATCATAAGTGATTCTTGTTGTTAAATTCAAGTGTAATTTGTTTCGTTTATTGTTATTATGGTTTATAGGTTTTTTTTTTCATGTAATAATAATCCGAGCTTATTCTGTTAATTTCGGATTCTTGGGGTCTTGGTATAAATAGGGCATTAAAATTTCAGAATTTTCTTTGAGACTCAGAGTTTCAATAGTGCCTTTTCGTTTTCCGCTTTGCCATTCTGCTGATACTTGAAGTTTGGACTGAAATTCAATTGCCAAAATGATGAGTTGATGTCTCATTAAAGCTTGGAATTGGTCTTTCCCTGGCTCTTTGTTAGATTTTTTTTTTCCTAGTTACCATTCAAGTTACAAGTATTGTAATGAGATATAAATTTCAGGTCCTATGATTTACAAGGGAATTTATCACCTATTCTACCAATACAATCCAAAAGGAGCAGTGTGGGGCAACATTGTGTGGGCTCACTCAACATCAAGGGATCTGATTAACTGGTTCCCACATCCACCGGCCATCTTCCCGTCACAGAAATCTGATGTCAATGGCTGCTGGTCGGGTTCTGCCACAATTCTCCCTGGAGAAAAACCTGTCATATTGTACACTGGAATTGACCCTGATAAGAAACAAGTGCAAAACATAGCTTACCCCAAAGATTTATCAGACCCTTATCTTAAAGAGTGGGTTAAGTCAGATAAAAATCCATTGATGGCACCAGATAACGTAAATAACATCAACGCTAGCTCATTCAGAGACCCAACAACTGCTTGGCAAGGTCCTGATAATATTTGGAGAGTGGCCATTGGCAGCAAAATTAATGACTTGGGGTTCGCAATTCTGTACAAAAGCAAAGATTTCTTGAACTGGGTTAAGGCTAAACGCCCCTTGCATGCTGCCAGGCACACAGGAATGTGGGAGTGTGTAGATTTTTACCCGGTGGCTCCTAACAGTCACTGTGGTCTCGATACATCAACTCTTGGACCAAATGTGAAGCATGTGCTTAAGATAAGCTTGGATGACACCAAGCATGATTATTACACAATTGGTTCCTATAACTATACTACTGATAAATATACCCCAGATAAGGGATTGATTGATGGTGATGCGGGATTGAAGTATGACTATGGAAAATTTTACGCTTCTAAGACTTTCTTTGATAGTGCCAAGAGCAGGAGGATTTTGTGGGGTTGGATTAATGAATCACAAAGTGTGGCTGATGATATCAAGAAGGGTTGGGCCGGAGTTCAGGTAATTTAATGATTATTCACTGCATTTATGTAGGTCTCCGTTTCAAACACGTATAAATGAACTTATATTGTGGTCTCGATGGAATAAATCACTCAAGTTGAAAAATTTTAAAAGGGTCTTATTTAAAATTTACCTTTTTTTTCTAAAAAAATAATGTTTTCCCCCATTTAATTTACAAAATTTTTATTTTGGTCTACTCAAGTATAGGATTTCAATTTTTAGTTTAAAATTTTCAATCCAAAGAAATTTAGTTTTCGATCTAAATATATAGTTTAACAAGCATAATGACTATTATATGAATTTTTATTTTTTTGGCCCCCTGTTTGGGTCTGTTCTGTTCAGATTGCTTTGAAATGAATGAACTCGGTTCGGTTCGGTTCGGTTTTCTAAAAGCAAACCGAACCTGATAGCCCTACTTAAATACGTGGTTTCTTCATTATAAGCCTGTTGAACCAAAGTCCTCATTTCGCCACTGCTTGCAATTGTTGACATTTGGCAACTAACTATGAACTTGGTGAGTTGTAAGATCATTGATTGTTAGAGACACTTTATCTGGATTCATTTTGCAGGCAATCCCTAGGAATATTTATCTCGATGGGTCCGGGAAACAACTGGTGCAATGGCCAGTTAGTGAACTCGAACAGCTTCGCAGTAGCCCGCCGATAAATGTGTTTGACAAACGACTCGAGGCAGGAGAACTGCATGAAGTTACCGGCGTTACAGCTGCGCAGGCAGATGTTGAGATTACTTTTGAGATAACCGACATCAGCAAAGCTGAAGAGTATAGGCCAAGATGGACTCATGCTCAGTGGCTTTGCAACACAAAGAATGCCTCAGTGAGAGGTGGTCTCGGTCCATTTGGGCTGAGAGTTTTGGCTTCAAGTGACTCCCAAGAGTACACATCTGTTTTCTTTAGAGTATTCAAGAAGGCTGACAACAAACCTGTTGTCCTAATGTGCAGTGACCAAAGCAGGTCAATTTTCAATTTCTTGCACAACTTCATATATTGTATGTGTTTTGAATTTTTTTCTTTTTTATTAAGTCTATTTTTCTGATTTTCTTTCTAATTGCACAGGTCTTCCTTGAATGAGGATAATGATAAAACCACTTATGGTGCTTTTGTGGATGTGGATCCTATTAAAGACAAACTGTCTCTAAGGAGCTTGGTGAGTTAAAATCATATATAATGAGAACATGCTGTAAAATTATTTTCTGCATCAGCAATTTTAATTACTGGAATCTATCTGAGTTTCACATGTTTTACAGATTGATCACTCCATAGTTGAAAGCTTTGGTGGGAGTGGCAGAGCTTGCATCACAGCCAGAGTTTATCCAATCACGGCAATTGAAGATAAGGCTCGCTTGTATGCCTTCAACAATGCAACTGAGGCTGTCACGATTTCAACTCTGAGTGCATGGAGCATGAAGAAGGCTCAAATTAGTTGAAGAATGAAAGGAGTGGACAAGTTTGTACTGAATGAAATGCTGCAGCAAAATTTTGTTTTTGTTGCTAATTAATTGTTGATTCCTTGTAAATGTAATTATTGGTTTTATCAATAAAACCAAAAAGAAAAAGAAAAAAGAAAACGTTTTCTAGTTTTATTGTTTTTGTTATTAGTATATGGTTTCCCATCTAATATGTGTTATTCTTCATATTAGGGATTCATCTTTGAACAGCAGTTTCTGAATGTTGAATAATCGGTGCAAAATAATGCTATTTAAAAAAAATAATAAAAAAAGCAAATAAATAGATCAAATAAGAACAGAACAAAACACAGGATTTTGATGGGAGCCACCTCGTCGTCTACTTCCATCCAAGAAACAAATCGACTGCTTTTGTAATTTTTACAACTCAAGGTTACAAAACTGTCAATCACTTTACAGAAAACAAGTTCTAGCAGAAGCCTCTCCCTAATGGCACAGTAGGATCCCTCAAGTTACGACGCTCTTTATCAGCCTTTTGTATCCGAGTTGAGCCCAGAAGAGCTTTCACGCTTATTCCAACAAAATTAACTGAAGTTTGACCTGGTCAGAATAAGTGACTCACGTACGTTGCACGTATGAGGACTTATCTGCTTAAATCTCAAACCTGATCTGGACTTATTTGACTAAAATACAAAAATTCTTAGGCCAGCACTTGAAATTCTTTTGAAGTTCAAACCTTTTCAAAGGCTTTATATACACCATCAATTTAAACAGTCTTTTTTTTTTATGGACAAAATCTAAATATATTTTTTATTCTATCAACTCTCTAAAATTTAAATTTAGGTGATTAATAAAATAAAGTTACTTGAAAATCACTCAGTCACACTCTTATGGACTTTCAATTTAAACAGTTAAAAAATAAGAACACTTAGAATTTAGAAATCAATATTTCAATATTTACTATCATAAAAAAAAAAACACTTATGAACCGTTAAGAGTCAACATAAACTTAATAACATAATATGGAGAGCTATGAAGGTGTTTGAAAATCTATACTTTAATCCAAGCTGCAGGGGAAGAGTTATATTTTTTGCCTTAGTGTTTCCAGGAAAAATAAGAATAAACACGCGATCGACTTATGACTTTCCGAAATGTGAAGCGGAAAATCACACACGGCATCTTGTAACTGTAATATATCAATTTGACCAAATACGTAATGGCTTGAAAAGTGCTTACAAATTCTCGTACATAACATGGCTTGCATATCATTCTCTTCTCAAGCAAAACAAGCATACATGGATGTGGCCACTGCTTCTATCTGTTCATTATTTTTCTTTTCTCTGTTTCATTCCTTCAAACTTCTGGATCTACTTCCACAAGTCAACCTTATAGAACTGGTTATCATTTTCAGCCTCTTCAGAACTGGCTCAATGGTATTTCATTTTTCTTTCTTTCTTAATCTGGTTGTTTATATCTCACACATTTGCTTCAGCTGATAACTTTTTTGTTTTTCCTATATTTTCGAAAATGTAATGTTTTCGCATGCACAAATGGAAATATGGAGTTCATATCCGAATGGTTGGTCCCCCCCCCCCCCCCTCTTTTCTAGCTAGTTACATATTAAAATTTTTTTCCTGGATATACATTTTATCTCAACTTTAATAATAAATAATCCACGTGAAATAACTCAAATGTTCAGTTGTGATGTTTCAGAAGTGTATAATAGTGTGCTGATGCTGCAATATTGAAATTTGATTGCCAAAAAATGAATTAACGTCTCATAAAAGCTTTTGAATTCTTCTCCTAGATTTATTAAGAAGTGTAGATCTCATTAACTGGACCTCACATGATCAAGCCATCTATCTATCACAGCCTGTTGATATCAATGCTTGCTAGTCTGGTTCTGCCACAATCCTGCCCGGAGGCAAAGCCAGCCATCTAATATACTGGAATGGACCTAGAAAACAGACAAGTGCAGAACTTGGCTGTGCCCAAAAATTTATCTGACCTTTAGCTTAGAGAATGGGTTAAGTCACCAAAAGAATCCATTAATCTTGCGCACTGAACGAAATGGACCAAGCTTATTCAGAGATCCAACCACTGCTTGGCTTGGTCCTGATAAGATGGAGAATGATCATGGGGAGCCAAATTATGGACCAAGGGTTGGCAGTTCTGTATAGAAGCAAAGATTTTGTACATTGGGTTAAAGTTGCAAAATCCACTCTACTCTGTCAGCCAAACTGGAATGTGGGAGTGTCCGGATCTTTTTCGGGTTTATACTAATAGCCTAAACGGTGTCGACACATCGGCTATTGGACCAAACATTGAGCATGTTCTCAAGGTTAGCTTTGAATAAACATTTTCTGACAGTTACACTATTGGTACTTATAATGTTACAACAGATAAGTACATTCCAGAGGAGGGTTCAATGAAGGGTGTTTCGGGATTAAGATATGATTATGGCCAATTCTATGCTTCAAAGACTTTCTTTGATAGTGCTAAGAACCGGCGAATTTTGTGGGGATGGATTAATGAATCATGTATTCAGAATGATGATGTCAACAAGGGATGGTCTGGATTACAGGTAATTTAATAATAATCATTCTTTCAGTGAGTTTGTTGCAAGCATGTGGTCAGCGTAACAAAGTCAAACAAAGGCCCTTGATTAATATATATAATAGCATAGAATTAGCAAGCAATAATTTAATATTCGGTCGACTGAGAAATTTTTAAACTATGCATTCATTTGGCCAAGTGGCCCGTCATCTTTAAGTCATTCAGACACGTTTCTTGAGCTCATTTTGCAGGGATTCCTAGGAGTCTTTGGCTAGGCGAATCCGGAGAACAACTGATTCAGTGGCCTATAGCGGAAATTGAAAGGCTTCGTGGGAACGAAGCAAAATTTCCCAACAAATTTCTGGAAGGAGGATCATTGCTTGAAATTACTGGTATCACAAAAGCCTGTATAGGTTGGTCTACGCTTAGTATAATAATGGTCAGGAGCAGATTCAGGAGTTTGTATTACCCTGACCTAAACAAAAGATAATTTTATATTTTAAAGTGAGTATAAACATTCATGAGTAAAAAGAAGTACATTAAATAAAGGAGACATGAAAAACCTTATAAATATGTTTTTTAAACAAAAAATTATATAAAAATTGTAAAAAACAAAAGATAATTTAAATATAAAAATACTATTTTTTAATCATGAAATCTGAAATTACAACCTATAATAACATGTAATTATATAAGAATTAATGAATCAATTAAGAGTTTCAAGTTAGAATAAATCAATGCATGTAATTATAATCAATTAAAAATTACAAGTAGAACTTTTATATTTGAAAAGTACTTAATTTTGAGGCTTAAATAAATTAAACAATTAAAATCTATTTACCTTTTTAAATTATAAAAATATTGTTAGTCAAAAACTTCAATAATAAATTAAATTTAACCCAGCAAAAAAGTATTTGGTACTGTAATTTCTTTGTCAGTCACTCTGACTCTTTTTTAAAAACTAGATGCTGATGATTCTTCAATCAAAATCTCCTCAAAATACATAAATTTTATTTTCTAACTTGTCATCTTAGTCAATGTAACTAATAAATAAAATCTCAAAATTCACATAAATTTCTTTTGGAAATGTTAATAATTATTACTTTTATTTTTTTTAGTACTTTTAATATTAGAGACGATGTTATATTACATTGACATACTTTTTTCAATTAAAATTTTTAAAAATAAATTAAAGCAATGATAACATTTTAGACCCCTAATGTTTTTAATCTATTCAATAAATATATAATTTAATCATTTTATAAAATAAGTCATTAATTTCAATTGGAAAAAAAACATATAATTGAATTAGGGACATATTTGAAAATAAAATAAAAATTCTGTTGTTATATGAAATTGATGAAAACATAAAGGTAACTGAATTAGGGATATATATATATATATGAAACTAAAATAAAACTCTGTCGTTATATAAAATTAATCAAAATATAAGAGGTTTAAATGATTTTTTCTGGACCAGATCAGCTGTAGATCCGCCACTGACAATGGTGTTGTGACGCTAGGCCTAGCATACTAGATATCCAACACAAAAACTAACTGACACCCTTAATTTTGATCCACCACCACATCCTACCTATTATATTTTCTGTGTTTTGCAGGCAGATGTTGAGATTTCGTTTGAGATAACAGATTTGGAGAAAGCAGAAATGCCGGACTCCAGTTGGACCAATCCACAGTTGCTCTGTAGCCGAAAGGTGCATCAGTTAATGGAGCCTTAGGTCCATTTGGTTTGCAAGTTTTGGCTTCAAACGGCTTAAAAAGAGTGCACGGCTGTGTTTTCCAGAATATTCAGAGGCCAAAACAATTATGAAGTGCTTACGTGCAGCGACCAAAGCAGCTTCTTCACTTCCTCTCTTCCACTTTCTAAATTCCGTATCAAACTTCATGTTTTCCAACTCTTCTTTGCTGTCATTATATTTTAATTTTTACTTTTGGTAACAGGTCATCCTTGGACAATGACAATTGACAAAGATAAGACCACTAATGGGACTTTTCTGAATGTGGACCCAGTTCACGAGAAACTGTCACGGGGGAGTTTGGTGAGTTGATATTAACATTGCCGTAAAATATGGCCAATTTTTGTTGGTTATACAAAGTTAAAAATACACAGAGATTAAGAACCAAAACAGACAAATCTACAGTATGCAGCAGACACTAAGGTAGATGAAAGAATATAGAGAATAAATAATTTCTCTTATTAATTTTCCAAGTTACAGAACAAGCTCTATACACAAGCCTACGAACTGGAAATTGAAAGAACTTAATTGCTATACAAAAAACTGGAAAGAAAAGAATTTAAAAATAATTGCTATAAATCCGGTGCAGACTGAGGGCTAATTGTGGGCGTAAATGAGCCGTGTATAAAGGAGCATGTATCAAGGAGCAAAATTATGTTCTAACTGTTCTGCAGTTGTGCTCTATTTGCCAATTCCTTTCTCCTTTGACACATTTATAGATTTTTGCTTTAACCCATTTCATGATAACCATTTTTGGCAGATTAATCACTCTACTGTTGAGAGCTTTGGTGTTGGAGGCAAAGCTTGTATCACAGCCAGGGTTTACCCAATCTTGGCAACTGATGATAGGGCACAACGATATGCTTTTAACTGCGGAAACTGAAGGTGTAAAAATCACAACTCTTAGTGGCTGGAGCATGGAGAGAGCCCAAATTAATTAAAACAAAATAGCTGCAATGAAGATTATACAGTGAAGGATTAAGCAGTAAAAACTATTTTAGACAAAAAGAGGATCATTTCTCATTTCTTCTCACTCTATTCTTAACTTATATGTGTTATTCTCTTTCTCGAAAATGTATTACATGTCAAACCAAATACCAGTAAAGAACTGATAATGGCTCACCAAGATCCACTCAAGAAAGGTTCTTGTATCTAAAATTGTAGATGATCAGTACTCAGTTGAATGAACGCTTAAACAATCTTAACAACCAAAGAAAATCAAAGAAAGAATCAAAGAACAGAAAGAACAACACAGAGGAAACTTATAGTGGTTCGGCTATGGAAGCCTACGCCCACTGTGAAAAAGGTGAATCCAAGCTTATTGAATGAGTGTCGACAGAGTACAAGTTCTTTAGAGAAGATTACGACTAACACACATATCAGTATTCCAAGGTACCGAGCTATATATATAAGCAATGTTCGATCAGAAAAGGTCTCCCAATCACCAGCATGCTTCCCCTGTGTTCAGTGATAAAGTCCAGCAGCTTCCCGCACAGGTTAACAGCCTTAACTGACTTCTGATCAGCCTCCTGGCCACGTGTCTTCATCTTGTTTATTCTAAGTGATGAAACGGCAGCTCAAGCTGTCGTCTCCTTTAAGTGAATCACATGCGAAGTCACATGTCTTCCTTGTACACACAGAGGACAAAATATCTTTGTCATATAGCCTTCTCAGGGACTCCAACCGACATGTCATAGTACTGACAAGTCTTCAACCGACCTGTCGCACTTGACTATATAACTAATTTGTAGTTCATACTCAACATTACAGAAGCACAAAAAATTTCTGCACAGTATTCCTGCAAATGGACATCAAGATTTTGTCAAAATCTGGACTCCAGAGTTGCTGAGAAATCAAACATAAGCAAAATATATATATATATACAATTCTTTGTAAGGATTGGTATGGATTTTGTTAAAACATAGAAATTCACACCATATAGCACGTAACGTGTAAAATCTATCATAAAGACTTATAAAAGTAAAGGTCAGTTCTCTGTCGACTTTTCAAAGCACAACGCGTTCTATAAGACATGCAGTCTGCGTTTTGCATTTCTCATTAACAAACCATGGGCTATTCTTCTATCTGTCTGTTCATTTTCTTTGCTCTCTTTCTAGGCCATGTTTTTGTCAAGCTTGAAGCATCACAACACGTTTACAGAACCCTTCAAACGTGTCAATCTTTTTCTTCTTCTATCACCAGTCAACCTTATCGAACCGGCTATCATTTCCAGCCTCCTAGTAGCTGGATGAATGGTAAATCTTTTTTCATTTCTGTCTTATCTCGTTTTGAATTTTTAATCTTTACTTCCTTACTTGTGTCTCTAACATTTGTTTGGTCTCATGTTCTGATTACGGCCTGGACAAATGGGTGTGTTTGCATATGCAGATCCCAACGGTTAGTA
Organism: Citrus x clementina; assembly: GCF_000493195.1. Taxonomy (NCBI): domain Eukaryota; kingdom Viridiplantae; phylum Streptophyta; class Magnoliopsida; order Sapindales; family Rutaceae; genus Citrus; species Citrus x clementina. Next base: position 6,550,554 of record NW_006262075.1, on the reverse strand, counting down.
CTTCTCTGCTTTTCTGGTAGTTGTTGTTGCCATTTTGTCTTGGTCTATATGTTTCATCCTAATTTGGTTGAGAAATAATCAATCTATAATGGTCGAAATAATGTAATGGTGTAGTGTAAATTTCTTCAGGGTCTATGATTTACAAGGGAATTTATCACTTCTTTTATCAATACAAGCTGTGGGACACGGTTGTATGGGGACACTCTACGTCAACGGATATGGTTAACTGGACACCACATGATGCAGCCATCTATCCATCACAGCCATTCGATGCCAATAGTTGCTGGTCAGGTTCTGTCACAATCCTTCCTGGGGGTAACCCCGCTGTCTTATATACTGGAATTGATGCTGGCAATAAACAAGTGCAGAATTTGGCTGTGCCGAAAAATTTATCTGACCCTTACCTTAAGGAATGGATTAAGCCACCAGAAAATCCATTAATGGTTCCAGCTGACCAAATTGATCCAGGTTCGTTTAGAGACCCAACCACAGCTTGGATAGGTCCCGATAAGATATGGAGAGTGATCATTGGAAGCAAAATAAATGACACGGGGCTAGCTATTCTGTATAGAAGCAAAGATTTTGTAAATTGGACTAAGGCTGAACAATCTTTATATTCTACAAACCAATCCGGAATGTGGGAGTGTCCAGATTTTTTTCCTGTTTCCACCAAGAGCCCAAAGGGTGTTGATACATCGGTTATTGGACCGAACATTAAACATGTGCTTAAGGTAAGCTTAAGTAATTATCAGCAGGACTATTACACAATTGGGACGTACAACATTACCACAGATACACACATTGCAGAAGAGGGTTCCTTCGATGATAATTCTGGATTAAGATATGACTATGGAAAATTTTATGCTTCTAAGACTTTCTTTGATAGTGCTAAGAACAGGCGGATTTTGTGGGGATGGATTAATGAGTCATCTACTCGCAGTGATAATCTCAAGAAGGGTTGGGCTGGATTACAGGTAAATTGGTGAATAATTATTGTTTAACTGAATATTTTTCCAAGTTCCGACTTAATTTTGAAGATCTTGATTAATATAATAGCATATGGAAACTATAGTATCAGTAACACTTTAGTAAGAAATCTGTTAAAATAAATCATTTAGTTGTTTTAGTGGCAAGCCATCAATCATTAACCATCTTTTCTTGGACTCATTTTTCAGGCAACTCCTAGGAACCTCTGGCTTGATAAATCTGGGAGACAACTGATGCAATGGCCTATTTCTGAAATCGAAAAGCTTCGTGGTAACCAAGTTAAATGGCCGGCCAAATTGCTGGAGAGAGGATCAATGGTTGGAATAACTGGTATCACAGCTGCACAGGTTAGTTCTTGCTTCAATTAAAGTAATAGGCAACTGCCAAATTAAGGGCATAAGGGGTTTTTAAATCTTTACTATCCATTTATTTTACAGGCAGATGTTGAGATCTCATTTCAGACAACTGCTTTTGAGAAAGCGGAAGTGCTGGACTCAATTTGGACCAACCCGCAATTTCTCTGTAGCCAAAAGGGGTGCATCAGTTAAAGGTGCTCTAGGTCCATTTGGGCTGCTAGTTTTGGCTTCAAATGGCTTGCAAGAGTATACAGCAGTATTCTTCAGAATATTCAAAGGGCAGGACAGACATATAGTGCTCATGTGCAGTGATCAAAGCAGGTATTAATGACCGTTTTTTCTCTCTCTCACTCAAGCTCTAATAAATTTCTTGCCGCAAGTTATATCTTTTACCCATCTCTCCTCTTATTTTTGGTTTAATAGGTCTTCCATAAATGACGATAATGATAAGACCAGCTATGGAGCATTTCTGGATCTGGATCCAGTTCATGAGAAGTTATCGATAAGAAGTCTGGTGAGTTGCTATTAATTAACATATGAGAATCTATTAGTTGACCATGAACAATACAAGCAGTTTTGATGATTTGGTTGTTTATATATAGATTGATCGCTCTATAGTCGAAAGCTTTGGTGGAGGCGGCAAAGCTTGTATCACAGCTAGAATTTATCCAACCTTGGCAATTCATGACAAGGCTCACTTGTATGCTTTCAACAATGGAACTGAGAAGGTAAACATTACGAGCCTGAGAGCCTGGAGCATGAAGAAAGCTCAAATAAATTGAGCAAGAGAAAGAGAACACCACGCGTTTGAAGACGACAGAAAGAAGAAATGACATGCGATTACATATATTCCTACAATAAACAAATATTTAGAAATATACAATTGTTTTTTCTTTACTATTTTTCTTATCTAAATCATGTTGTTACTTGCTCTCTCGGTGGTGAGTCCTCTTAAGCCTTATCAATGAAATAGCCAAACCATGTCATATATTTCCTTGGTGAACATAGTCTAATTACAGATATGAGACTCATGTTGCAAATCACCAAAATAAGGAAACATGAAAAAAAAAAAGAAGAAAGATATAAAGCTTTGATTTAATATGAAAATTGCAAAAGTAAAACCTGAACAATCATAAAAATACCCCATGCAGTAACCTGGGGTTTCTAATTCTACCTCTCATCAGAAAACCTCTGATTTTCTCCTGCTCATCATCTTGGATGTATCTGAGAAAAGAGATTAACTGAATCTCTCTTCATTGCTAAATTTTTGAAAGATCATTAGACATTACTACTGCCAATACTTCAATGCAGAACACACACGGAAATATTTTTACCCAATTAAAACTTTGAAAATATGGAAACCTGTTAAAAACTGACAATTTTTCTATTAGATTATCTTGACGTCTTAGACTAAAGATAATTTTTTTTTTAATCAGATTTTTACAAGTAAATAACTAGAAAAGAACAGGGACCTGACAAAAGCCTGATTGAAATTGACACCATCCATACCATGAACATTTAAAAAAAAAAAAAATCTTTTTACCAAATTCATTGTGGTAATAATCTTCTTTAGGATGTAATCTCAGGCCACACGTTAACAAGATCCCATTTACGAAAAGGTGAAATTCTCACCGAATCTTTATAATATAAGCTTTCTCATTCATTTTTCATCGATCTATGAACAAATATAAATAGCTTGTATATGTTTCTTCTTCTGAAAAAACCTATCAAGCAGCTACCACAAAATGGCCAGCTCTTGTCTTTGTCTACTCCTTTCCTTTTCTCTCTTGCTTGAACATGATGCAGTTGAGCTTGAACCTTCACACCAGGTTTACAAAAACCTTCAAAAATCAAAATCTAATTCTATAAATCAGCCTTACAAATCTGGTTATCATTTCTAGCCTCCAAAGTATTGGATGATTGGTATTTATTGGTATTTCTCTCTCTGTCTGATAGATTCTTGTTAATCTTATTGTTCATTTTTATGTCTCTAAAATTATTTTTGGTACCCTGTTTCCGCCTTTTGGAAAAAAATGGCGCGTTTGGATATGCAGATCCCAATGGTTAGTTCTTTCCTGCACTTAATTTAGTTTTCTCGCCACTGTTGTTTTGGTTAAATATTTTAGCCATAGTTCTTGTTCTTGTTCAGTGTTCTGTTGTTAAGGTTTCATTAACTAGAAGTCTTTCCTGTCAATTTCAGGACCGATGATTTGCGAGGGAATTTATCACTTTTTCTACCAACACAATCCAAAAGGTCCAATATGGAAGAAAATTCTTGTGTGGGGACACTCTACATCAATGGATCTGATTAACTGGATCTCACATGATCCAGCCATCAGATATCAAATGAGTCTTGGTCAAGCTCTGCCACAATCTGCCTGGAGGCAAACCAATCATCTTGTACCCTGGAATTGACAGAAATAACAGATAAGTGCAGAACTTGGCTGTGCCCAAAAATTTGTCTGATCTTTATCTCAGAGAGTGGATTAACACATCAAAAAATCCATTAATTTCACCCACCGACAAAATTAATCCAAGTTTATTTAGAGATACAAGCACTGCTTGGCTTGATCCTGGTGAGAAATGGAGACTGATCATAGGAAGCGAAATTAAGGACACAGGGTTGGCAATTCTATATAAAAGCAAAGATTTATACATTGGGTTAAAGCTAAAAAGCCACTGTATTCTGCTAAACATTCTGGTATGTGGGAGTGCCTCGACTTTTTCCCAGTTTTTAGTAATAGCCTAAAGGGTGTCAATGACACATCGATTATTAAACAGCAACATGTTAAACATGTGCTTAAAGCAAGCTTGTTTAGAACTTTGCATGACTGTTACACAATTGGGACATATGATAGTAATGAGGATTAAGATATGATTACGGCAAATTTTATGCTTCGAAGACTTTCTATGATAATGCTAAGCACAGGAGGATTTTATTGGGATGGGTTAATGAATCATCAAGTAAGGATGATGATATCAAGAAAGGTTGGTCGGGATTACAGGTAATTTTAAGTGAATAATTGTTCAGTAAATACTTTGTTTCAGGATTACATAGTGCTTGTTGAATCTTTATTATACAATATGTATTGTCTTTAATGGGACAAGGCATGTTAAATACAAACCATCCAATTGATATATTGGACTCATTTTGCAGGCAATTCCTCGAAATCTTTGGCTCGACAAATCTGGAAAATAGTTGATTCAGTGGCTATTGCAGAAATGAAGAGGTTGCGCGGAAACCAAGTAGAACTTCGAAGCAAATTGCTGCATGAGGTATCATTGCATAAAGTCACCGGCATCACAAATGCACAGGTTGGTTAAGTTTAGAGCTAGCGGTATTCTGGCTATGAATATGTTTATGTTCTATTTTATCTTTTTTCTTTTTGCAGGCAGATATTGAGATCTCATTTGAGACAACGGTGTTAGAGAAAGCAGAAGTTCTGGAACCAAGTAGGACCAACCCAGAGTTGCTTTGCAGCCATAAAAGTGCATCAGTTAAAGGTTCTATAGGTCCATTTGGGCTGCTGATTTTGGCTTCAGAAGATTTACGAGAGCGCACGGCTGTGTTTTTCAGACTATTCAAAGGCCAACACAAATATGCAGTGCTCATGTGCAGTGACAAAAGCAGGTTCTCGATGTCTCTCTTTCTCTCAAGTTATCAATTTCTTGCTTCAACTTTCAAAGCTAAAAACATTCCTCTCTCTCTCTCTCTCTCTCTCTTCTTCTTCCCCACTCACCCGTTGATTACGTGAATAGTGATGCCACCATTTCGATTCTATTCCTTGTTTTTGTTACTTTATTTCATTTTTGTGTTAAAGTTGTGATTAGAAAACAGACTGTTAATAAATAATTTTCATTTTTCAAATGTCTCAAATAATCAATTTATATGCAAAAAGATTACATTCTTTTATTAAATTTAATGTTCTTTTCGTACTCGTTACAGAAATTAATTGCAACTTTTTTTATTATAATGTTATGCATGTGATTAATATTGCAGATATCACTACAAGTTAGACATTTATATTGATTAAAAAAAACCTGAGAGCCTGGACCATCAAGAAGGTTCAAATTAATTGAAACAAGAGAAATTGATTGCAAGTCTGCGCAGGCAACGACGTACAACATACCATAACCATATTTCTGACATGAATAAAATTATTAAATAAGATGGACTCATTTCTTTTAAGTATCTACTACTTATTAGGCTCATTCAAATGATTTCAGAATTTTTTTTTCCCCCTTTTTTTAAATTGTGCGATTCGTGATTGATCCAGTGGAAATAGAGTTACGTTACACTTTTTTCACGTGGTTCACTTTAATCAGCTCTTTTTCATAACCACATATTCTGTTAAAACAGAAAAATTTTCCAGTTTTGTATGTATACGATGTAACTC